>NW_008824411.1:5640142-5640530 GCF_000699105.1 Pygoscelis adeliae | reverse complement strand
CTCATTGGGGCTGTGCTAACCTCGAGCCCGCGCCCCATGTTTTCCCCGATGGCTTTCCAAGGACGGGGCTGAGCTGGTGGTGTTTTCCCATGGGCGATGCTGTTTGGAGGCAGTGACCTGCAGCCCAGCCCATGGGGGGAATGCAGACGATGCTTTGGGGGGATTCGCTGTAAATCTGTTTTCTCCTAGCACTGTCAGGGCTGGTTTGTGATGACATAGAAAAGCATAGTTAAAGATGCTGCGTGGGCTCAGTAGCCCCTGTGGGCTTGGCTTTGCCACAGACCCAGTGCTTGGTAGGTGTGTGGAAGAGTGAGTTGGGTTTTTGGCTAGTGTGGGATGCAGTTTTTCATCATCTCTTTCTCCACATCTTCCCTGCAGGCGATTCCTG
>NW_008824411.1:5629019-5640118 GCF_000699105.1 Pygoscelis adeliae | reverse complement strand
CTGGGTCATGGTGCAGATGGGGCCACCACACTGCCCAGGAGCGTGTCAGCACCGTGAGCTGCTGGAGATCACCAGTGCACACCAGGGTGGACCGGGAGCTGAAGAACAGCATGGCCAGGACTCGGCACTACAAACCAGAATCAAGTTGACTTTGGCCATGAGTGGATAGGTGAGTGCACAAGTGAAAACCTTCCTCTGTCCATATGAGCAACAAATCTACTTCTGCTGAGTAAAACACAGTCTCGAGGCTGTGCATGCACATGCTTCAATGGAGGAGCTCCCTGTTGCACCCTGGCATGTAAATGTGGTTAAAAGCTGCTGCAGGCAGGAGCTGCCACCTCTATACGCTCCTGTGCAAGATCAGCTCTGCCTCTCGCTGCAGATGTTTCTCCTCCCATCTCAAATGGCAGAGCCATGTCCCACCTCTCTGGCTCTACCACTGAACACCACGCGGTCTGTGCCAGATTTGGTGCCCACTGCCCCAACTGTGGAGAGATGGGCTCAGGCAGGAGACGGCGAATGCCACCCCCACCCAAGCTCACTGAAGCAAGCAAAGGCCATATCTGCCAGAAGATCCATTCTCATCTAATTTAAACAAGAGAAGCCCATTTGTTTCAGCAACAGGGCTCTTCAAAGAGAGCCTGAACCCCTTTTTTACCCTCCACTATAATGGCAGCAATGTATTTTTTCACTCCTCTCTCACATTGTAAAGACTGAAGCATTTTTGCTCAAATTTAAAAAAAAAAGAAAAAATCCCATCTGGATGAAGACCAGACCTTGCAATGTTTCCACAGAGGGTGGTGAACCTCTCTCCCCAGCAGTGGGCTTATCCGAGATCATCTCCTCAAGGAGTGTGCCAAGATTTCCATACTGTAAAAAAGACCCTTCTCGAAGGGTTTTGCACAAGAAAGGATGGCATGAGCCATTGCACGGTGAATTCGGCTAAGAGAGGAGGAGGCAGACAAGGTCCCAGGGGAGGGAGAACAGCTATGTTTCCAGCCCGGAGTTGAACGGAGATGAAGCAATGATTGCGGAGAGGTTCAGAGAAACAACCAGATGTGCACGCGATAGCCAGGGCTGCGGAAGGGAGAGAAAATGGGTTTGCACAATCCAAGTGCAGGAGTCAGCTGTGTCTACAAAGACGTGCTCTGATGGGCAGCAACAACAGCTGCTGTGGAGGGGCCTGACTGGGTGAACTGGGCAGCATACTGGGCTGGATGAGGGCAGGGGCCATTTTCAGAGACACCACCCCCCCAGGCTTGTGCCTCTTGCAGCGCTGACAGTGACCCTCAAAAGAGACAAAGTCAGCTCCACCCTCTGTATCCTTGTCCTGGCCATGGACCTTGGATAACAAATGTAACCTTGGAGAAAAGGTTAAGATAAAGAGGTAGCGGAAGAAAAATGGTCTGAGCTGATGAAAGCCCCCCCCTCTCTCTCTCTGGGGAGAGAGAGAAGGGGAAAGAGAGATTGTGGTTATATTTTTACAAAGGATTTGTAGGGACTATTTCTAGAAAGCAGGAGAAATTGAGTGCCAGTCCCCGGTCCCCTTCATTAAGGAGGGAAGGCAGCACACTGAATTTGCCAGTAAAATAGTAATAATAATAATAATAATTTAAAAAAAGGCCCTAAATTATCCTATTTAAAAATAAAATAAAAAATTAAGAGGTAGTTGCCATTTCACATGTGGTCTGGTTTAAATCCTGGGAGCAACGTGGCCCCCGAGATCTAACCTGTTGGAGCAGTTCCCCGCTGTGTTCAAAGGCAATGGCGAACCCTTGAATTTGCTTTCAAACTTGGGCTGGGGTTGCTAAGGTTTTTGAAGCCCTGAGCAAGAGGAAGATCTCTTTTCATGACCAAGCAGTCTGTGGGAAAAATATATTGGTAGATTTGCATGAAGGGAACAGTTTGGGATGTGAGGCAAGTCTCTCCAGATGCTTGCTGGATTGTTTTGTGGCTTATGCAGAAAGTCTGCAATCTTTGGGGCTTTATATAAAACCTGGAGGACAAAGGTCCTCTCTGTAAGCGCAGACACAGTCAGATTCCCCAAATGAAGCCGACTTCAACAGTTGATCTTCATTTAACACTTCCAAGCCAGATGAAAAATTGCAGACTGAATCCGACCATGTGTACTTAAGAAGGTTTTCTAGTTGCTGGTGCACAGGTGTTGCTACAGGGAGGATGCAGACATACCCGGATATATGCTGGCTAAATAATCCTGCTTTTCTGAGCTGGACAGTCTGTATTGGATTAAAAGGTAATGCTGGCTTGGTCTCAAAACTCAGGATATCTGTTTGTCCTCTTCGGTTCATCTTCAGTTTCTCTGTTTGTGAGTGCATTGCTACACTGAGCACACGGACAGGGATTGCAGAGCCTTTTCTCCTGCTCGGAGAGGAATCTGGAAACAATTACAAGCTGCTCATGCTTAATCACTCGGGTAAATCTTAAATGCCTGTCTTAATATTTTGCAGGACTGAAGATGGCATCTGAATTTTTGCGGTGCGCAGGTTACACGGCAGAGCACACAGACTTCAACAGTTTTGCTCTGTGCATGTTTCAGGGGTGACTGGTCCTGAGGTACAGTCAATTCGGGTACAATTTCAAAGAAAACCTAAAATGCAAAGGAAAAAAAAACCCAAGTGTTTGCTTGCTATTTGTGCAAATTTTCAGCTCAGTCATGTTCTTATGAACCTTTGCTGAACCTGACCATTTGTATCTCAAACTGAACTGGAAGAGAGTATTACACTAGTTTAAAAAAAAAAAAAAAAAGTAGTCCCCTGTGAATATGAAGGCAACCAAAATAACTCTCAAATCTGGGCTGAAGTCAGTCAATGACAAGACAAAACAATAGAAGTCCTTCTTTCCTTCCTTAAATATTGAAATGTTTCACTTCAGCATTTTCAGGCTGAAGCAGTTTGCTTTATTGAAGATCATTTAGTTTGAAGCCTTCTTTTTTTTTTTTTTGCATTTTCAAATGGACCTAAATTTAAAAGGAAGAGAGTTGTGGTTTTTAGTTTGACTTTTTTTTAGAAGATTAAATAGTCTCCAAGCAAACCAGAACATTTTGTTACTGGTCAAGCAAAGTGTTTTTGGTTGACCCAAAATGAAATGAGCTTTTCTCATTATATTAAGTCTTTCCTCTTCAGCTCAGCTCCAAAACCAGAACATTCCACCACTAGAAGAAACCAGTCATCCTTGTTTTCACCCTACTGCTGCAGCAGTAAAGGGTCTAATTTTGGTTGCCCCTATTTTAATCAGAGCTTGCTTTATTAACCAATCCATTTATTGCAGGCCGAGATCTGTGTGATACCAGCGTTTGTAGCCAGGGTGTGGTACAGATCACTCTCCAACTATCTCGGATACCTCATCAAAGAGCTGCTAAGCTTCTTTGGCCACCAGCCTGCTTATTTACAGTCTTTATAGCTACAGCTCAAACCCTGCAAGTGACACCGCCACTTGGAAATCTTGATTAGTATGTGGCCATGGTAAGCCTTGTGGGTGTCAGTTGGGTGTGCAGTCGTGACAGTATTCAAAAACTAAAGAAAACACTCTCCTCCCAGTGAAACTGCTGAAAAACATCTTCTACATGAACATTGTGAAAGGCAGCTACCGACTGACGGGGGGTGGCATTCCAAAGCCATGAAAGGAAGTTACCTACTAAAGCCTCGGGGACAGCCAAGCACTCTGCAACTCAGCGATCCTTTGAAAACCTCCTCCCAGATCCAGCCTCAGCGAGTAACAGTTCTTCATTAAGAACACCCATAAACACATGGGGGTTTACATCCTTTTTGTGCTTGCTGCAGAGAGAAAGCATCAACATTTTGTGAACTTTATTGCAGGAAAGACGCAACGTTTCATCTTAAACACTTCCAAATTGTAGCATGCGTTATCTGTGGGGTGGCTAGTGGCCAAGGCTGCGGGTGGAAGCAGAAGACCATCCCTCAGGGCTCGGTGTGTGCTCAGGAGCTGGCAGGGTGCAGGCACTCCCAATGTGGTGCACCACAAGTGGCGTTCATTCAAGGTGTTGCTGGACTGCTGCATGCAAAATTGGCCATGCTATTTCAGAGCACCTGTTTATGGTGCTGAGGATAACCTGGCTGACTTGGGCTCCACCAGCCTCTCACCATGGCTGCAGGGCAGTACCAGGCAGCTGAGGGGACAGCGAGCTCCTTACCCTGCACATCTGTCTGTTGCAGCTTAAGTGTTTGCAGGATGGGGAGGTGAAGCAAGCTAGTGTGTGTCCTGAAGAGCCTGCAGCTTGCTGGTCTCCAAATCGGTTCCTTTGCCATGGGAGATACTTGGTTGTTCATCCTCAGTATCTGTGTTACAGACACCTCGAGAGACCCTGAACAAGGAGGAGGTGATTGTGCTTTGGACAAGGCTCCATGCAGAAATGTCCAATGTCTTACAAGGATACAGGAAAGGTGAGGGCACAGATTGTTTTGCAAACATGCAGGGGTTGTCACACATCCTCCTTTGACACTGAATGTATCACCAGAACTGATGTCCCTTCAGCCACCTGGGCTGAAAATGAGCCAAAACAGTGCACACTGATTCAGCGCTATGTCTTCATCACACCAGAAGCAGGATTTCTGGGGTACCTTGTGGGGATACGACAGGATGGAAGCAGGGTCCCACGCCACTCCCTGAGGACCACCAGCATTTCACTTGCTGGGAGTTGTCTAATCCCAGCTTGCTGAGTTGCAGCGGCGTTGAGCTCGAAGTGAGAGGACAGCATCCTCCAGCACGTAGCTTGTGTAGCTGGAAGGAGATACATGAACTGGCCTTAGAACATTTTGGACTCGGCTGTCACATTGGGCACTTGGAGATATTTGGCAATTTATGGTAATAAAGTGATTTTCACATCATATAACACTCTACTGCAAATACATATTACAAGCATTGCTGGCTCTTGTGTTTGGCAACCATCTGTCCTTCTGTCTTGCCATGAGAAGACGATTTCCCACACAGACTTTTGCAGGGGTGGCAGGAGCTACACATCTGGCTGGCACCAAAAGCGGTACAATGGTGGTGCAGATGTGCGTGCCCATGAGAAGGGTGACGGGGTGGTGACAGCAGTGGAAAGAGGTGGGAATGGTGTGGGAAGCATCAGAGTGTCATGGTTTAACCAGGAAATTAACTCTATCCCTGCTGAAACCAGGACACAGAGTCATGGGAACAAGGCTGGGAGAGGTGTCAGGAGATGGCCAGTTCTCAGCTGGCAGCCAGCACACCCCAATGGGGATGTGGGTTATCTCGAATGGGCCAACACAAATGGTTCAGCAAAGCAAGGTCAAAAATGTTGTACAGCAGTCTGCACCCATGAGGTGTCTATGGGTCCCCATCTCCTCTAGAACCTGTGTGGGGATCCACTCACCCAAAATCACCAAAAATCACATCTTCTTGTCCCAGGGCTGCATTGACCTTTCCTCTGCCTTGCCCAACAGATGTTTATTGTTAAAAATACCTGGTGATGGAGACTCTATGGTAGTCTTAAGTCAATTCTCTCCATGTTTTGCTGCCCTAACTGCTGGGAAGCTCCTTCTCATCTCTAGCCTGGGTCTCGCTTTCTTCTTCACCTATCCACCATGGACACTGAAAACACATTGCCCCTGCCTCTTTACAGCTGCATTTTATATATTTACAGACTATCATCATGTCTTCTCCCCCACAATTCTCTCCCATCCAGACTAAACAACCGCAGTTCATTCACTTGAGCATGAAACAACAATAAGTTTGATGAAAATTCAATTTGTTTAGTGCAGTGGTTCTAATCACTCATGTTATGCCAAAGATAACAAACATTTAGCAAATTTCTCTTCAAGTCTCTAGTTTTATCAACTGTTTTGACAGTTAGATTATAATTTTTACACAAATGGTTAGAATTAAAGCAATTGCTTTCTAATTTTTCTATATAAATGGTTGAATTATGACTTACATTAAGCAATACAATTAAAAGTATTATAGAAGTGTCATGAAATATTTAACTTCGCTTTTAAAAAGTATTCTTTTAAAGATATTTTAAAACTATTTAGAAAGTATCTTTTAAAAGTCATTAGCTGAAAAAATATTTCTTTAGCTACATGAAAATATATATAAATAATTGCACATTTCCTCTTGTTTTACTCAGCTCTGGTTTTGCCATTCAAAAGTGGAAAATTTATAATCTTCAGGATATTTCTGGTCAGGATAAATTTTATTTTCTTTTACCAGCTTTTTTCTTAAGGTGCTTTTATTTAGCCAGGTTTGAATCCTATTTAGATATAGACAACATTTTTCATGCAAACATTTTAAGATGAGGAATTACTGAGGAATATTTTTGTCTATATGGAAAATTTATCTCAAATAGTCACAGGGAGGAAAGACAGACCCCAAAAATGTCGGTAAAGATTCTCTATTTTTAAAAAAAGGAAATGTTCATATTGTATGCTGAGCTTTCATTCAGTTCAGATTTTATTTTCTGAAAGCTGAACTTACTTAACTTAAGGAAAATACCCAAACGTTGAAACAAGAAGACATGGGCTGGGGTCCTTAAAAGCTGAGATGTTTTGAGGCTCAGTTTCAAAGCAAACACTGTAATGAGAGGTGTCCGGGGAAAACATGCCGGTCTCCCCACCCAGCTCCACTTGCCACCAGCCCCGTTCGGGATGTGCAGAGGAGCGGGTTTAGCCCTGGCACAGTGCAGAGCTCCTGTGCCCGTGGGACCATCTCTCCCCCTGATTTGGCTGCTGACAGCCCCGGGCACCCTCGGGAAGGAAAAAGCGGTGTATGCAGGTCTGGCTGGGGAATTTGCAGCCTGCTGTGGTCCATGGCAAAAATCATACTGAATTCTGTAGCCCTGCGCTGTGTCTTCATACGCCATGCCCCCAGCTGTATTGGGACTTTTTTCTTTGGTCCATCCCCACTGGTGCCGCAGATGGCCCTGCAGCATCCTGCAAAGAGAGGAGAGAAATCTGCCAGGAGCCCTGCTAGGACATGCCCCTCCTTTCACTGGGATTTGGGAAGTGAAATTTGGACCTTTTAAAGTAAAATAGCTGTGGTTTCAAACCATGGCCTTAGCCTGGGGGTCGGGAGATTACCCCTAAGGTCTCTGTGAAAGGTAACTCAGAGAAAGCAAGGTCACAGCCTTCAACTTGCTGCCCAAGAGTCTGCCTCTTCACTAGAAAATGTGAAAAGATCCACAAATCAAAAGATGTTGAAAAACATTGGTCCATATCATTTAAAAAGCAGGTTTCCAATGTCGTGTTTTTCACTCAGTAGCTCTTTAGATAAGTGGATTTACGTTTCCCTCTAATAAGTTCTTACAAACCAAAAGACTGCCTTGGTCCCAGAAATGACAGTGCTGACTTAATCCCAGTTACCAGGCAGCTAATGGGAACAGAAACTGGGGAGACAGAATAATGCTGTATTTTTTAATTCAGTTTTCTCACTTCACTCCAGAATGAGAATAATTCATTTTACAGTGGAAACACTACTTCCATGAGATATACCTGCATTTTTGCATAAATCCACAAGGCAGCCCATTGCAGTACAGACGGCAACTGCAGGACAACGCTAGGGCTGTGTTCTCGCAGTGTTACAGGGGTCTGAATCGCTGGCTACAGTTTTATATCCAGAATAAAGCAGCCAAGAGGCAGAGTAAAACACACAGCACCCACTGTTAACCTCCTCCAGAGCCAAGATGCTGTAACACCGTTATATTATCTCGTCGCACTGAGAGCCCCATCCTGCCATGGGCTGAGCCCCGAGTTCCCAATGCAGCTACAGCCTCGAGCACCTGGTTAGGAGCACGCTGGTGCGAGCCAGGCATCCCGGCACTCCCCTGGATCTGCCCAGTAAGGCCCAATTAAAGAACAGGGCGTTAGCACATGGCTGAGGTTAAAGACATGCTCGCATGTTGTTTTGGATCAGGGCCTGGGGGGCAGGCTCAGCCAGCCTAACTTCCACCTTGGTTTCTGTGTCTGGTGTTTGCTAATGGAGAGCTCTCAGTCTTCAGGGTATTGAACCAGTAAAAAAAAAAACACTGCACACAGAGACCAATATTGATACAAGCCTCGAGGCAGAATCTAATCCACAGCCCGCTCAAAAATGGGCAAAACCTGATTGCCTTCAACAGGCTGCAGAGGAGTTACAGCTCTGTACGTGGGTGTTTGCAGCCTCGACACCTGCAGTGCCCTCTTGCTTTCAGTGCCAGGCTAAGAAATTAAATTATTCATCTCATGCTTGGAAGCTGCCTGGACAGTTCAGCAGAGAATCAGCAAAAGAAACTTTCATAGCGTGGATGTCAAAAACATCCTTTAAAGGACAAATTAAATCATGAGTTATTCTCAAAAGGCAGGACTTGCTCCTTGCTCACACAGTGCCACGGCTTGGCTGACACGGTGACTCTTCCTAAGCCAGCCTGCGTTATGCTCTGGTAAAAGGTGGGATAGTATTGACATTGATACAGTTTGATAGATTTTTAATTAGAAAGAGAAATAAACAGATGTAGGAATTTTTGTCTGTTTCTTTCAGGATAGTTTTTCCGCAGGCTTTTTGAATTATATGTCAAAGTCCTCGGGAGCTCATGACAGGGTCTGAAACACAAGCAGAAAGGAAACTGTCCTTCCCTAAACATGTCTTTCCCTGTCTCACATTAGCGCTCAGTCTTTCACTGGGAAAACATTGCTTTGTGTGTTACTGCAACAGCATGGAGAGTGGTGAGCAGAACTGGGTTAAAAATATACATCTAAGTCAGGAAGCCCCTTGCTGGAAGAGCTTATTTGGCTCTTAAAACCCCAAAAAGTTTTCCGTATGAACTAAACCGATGCAAATTGAAGTTATGTCCTGGTACAAATTGCATCTGTCCTGGGTTGAAATGTCATCTGAGGTCTGACCCTAAGGTCTGACCTGGAGAGTCAAATTTGCCAGCCAGTGATGACATTTCCACACTGATTTGGGAATTGCACAGGAAAAGATGTTTTCTGTGATCTGTTGATGCTCACTGCATCTAGAGCCAGGAGACTCCAGGCCAATTAGACCAACAGAAAATGGATGCAGCAGTCACGGAGACCTCCAGGTCTGCTAGCGAGATGGCAGCTCTTGAAGCACAAAAATATACGAGACTCAAACACAGCCCCAGATGTAAAAGGAAGGTTTGCGTTGTTGCTTTTTCATCATGGTTTGGGTTGTCTATCATCTCTCTTCTGAAGACGGGATGGAAAAGAAGTTTTCTATTTTCTTGTCATCTGGCCTTGTCCAGCCAGTGTTGTAGCAACGTCTGCTTGGAAGATCCTTTATTCCTACGTGGCAAATGTTCAGTGCCATGTTACACTCACAGGACTTTAATCAGCTGGAGAACATGGCTAGCTTCCGTTTTCTAAACCTGCTGTTGGTAAATGCCCCGTGAAATGACTTCACTGCGTTATTATTGTTCCTGGAGAAAGCTAGCCCAACGGCTGGTAATTAAACCTTTGGCTGATGGAAACTGTTAAAATGGATTGCAGCTTTGCCTATAGCGTTATAGTTAACAACTCAAAAGTCTTTATACTTTTTCTATAAAACACATGGGAGTTTTATACCTGGAATATCTGCAGCAATAAAGCAAATATGGTGCTTCATTTTTGTTTGTAGCATTGGAACTTGGAAGAGAAGAAAGAACTAAGGTTCAAGAATGAGATCTGGCATTTGTACTTCGCGGAGCACATTCAGTTGATATCTGTGGGTTTGGTACAGCCCATTACAGTGAATTAGATACCAGGACAGATTTAGATTCCCGATTCCTATACAGGCGTCTAAAAGGGAATTAGGTGCCTACACCTTGTTGCAGGCCAACCCTTGTTGGGCTGGCCAATACAGATTCATTGTAAAATTCAAGCTGACACCTGGTTCTGCCATCTAGACTCCCTGGAGTTTGAGAGCATTTGAGTCAAGGTTGGATTATGGTTCTTGTTCAGATCTCTTCTGTGCTCGGTCAGGTTTCCTGGAGGAAGCCATAATCCCGTCTGAAGGGCCACTCGGCACCCTCAGCCCCAGGCTCACCCAGGAAGGACCTCCCGGTCAGCACTGAGAGAATCGAGATAATCACACTCCCCTTCTCCTCCGCTGGATGCCTGCGACGCCTCTGCTCGGTATCAAGGCCTACAGCTAAGCTGTGGGTGAAAAGTGGTGGCACTTCTGTTCCCCAAAGGCACTCAGCCAAATCCAATCAGAAACACTGAACGCTTGCCAGCAAGTGGCAGCTCAGGACTTCTTCTCCTCTGACCAGGGCTGGTATTTATGGGACGTGTTAGTCACGCAGGAGCTGTTAAAAGTGCTGCTGAGATAAATTGCAAAGTCATACACGGTCATCGAGTTATGAGTTTGCTCTGAGAGATAGCAATACTTCAGAGCTTGACTAATCCCTTACAGATTGGAAACGGGGAGGGATGTGGTTAGGCACTGAAAACGTCCCCGTTTTATTGCCGATGATGTATTATTTAAGCCTCCAGTCCTCTGGCTGGCTTCAGCTAAGCCTGGGGCTCATGCCCTTGTGTTCCAGCTGGCTTTCTCCTGGTGGAAAGTAAGCTTGTCTGCAAGACCTCCGATAGGCTTAGAGTAGCCACAAGAATTTGGGCTGGATGGAAAAAAATGCTTGTTTTCATGGCTACTGAGAGAATATTGCTCTACGTTGCAGGATCTTTTCCTTTTATACCTAAGGAGGGAAGTATGTGTGTGCACCCTTGTGCATAACGGTCAAAGCAGACCTTCAGAAACATCAGCATGGACAAAATAGTACTTTTCCTTGCTGATTTCCTCACCGTGGTGTCACCGTAACTTATTAAAGCACATCGGCACCTAGCCGTGCAGGTGTCCCTGCCTCATAGCTCCCTTACTATACAGGTCCCAAAGACGTGCTCTGTATACCCTGCAAACGCAGCTTCAGATGCACCGGAGCAGGTATCTCACCTACTCTTTTAACTACCTAATTACAAATTATAAACGACCAGGGGGTCGCGGTGACGGTCCTTGAACCTTGCTTTATTTGGGAGCGGCTCCTCCTCTTCATTGATGCCTAATTAGCTGGGCCCCACTGAGCTCTTTACGGCGTTACGTTCCTAGGAGCTGCTGGCAGGCGCCCCATG
>NW_008824411.1:5625206-5628233 GCF_000699105.1 Pygoscelis adeliae | reverse complement strand
CTCAGCCCTCCACATCCTTTTCCTCAGCCCTCCACATCCTTTTCCTCAGCCCTCCACATCCTTTTCCTCAGCCTTGCCATCCCCCACGGCTCCCCACCCCCTTAATCCTCACGTTCATCCCCCCATCGGTCAACCTCGGCCTCTTCATTCGGCCCCCTACATCCCCACCTCTGCCCTTCCCCTCAGCTCATCCAGTCCATACCTGCATAGAACACCTCAGCTTCTCCAGGCGGCCCCTCGTTTCCCCCAGCCCGTCCCTCGGCCCCTCCCATCCAGGCCCCATCTCTCACTGCTCCCCTCAATCTTCCATCCAGCCCCTCTGTCTCTCCACCCGCAACCTCTCTGTCACATTTCCAAACTCTCCAGCCCCTTGTACTGTACCCACATCTGTCTGTTCACTACCCCACTCATGTTCCCAGCCTCCTTTTTGCCCATCTGTCATCTTGTTCTTCCTCTGTTCTGCACTTTATAAAACCCCAGTTTGCCCACCAGACTGCCTGCGACCCTTCTTTAGTCCTACATCCATCTCTCCGTGATTCCACCGGAGAGTTGCCTCACTCCTACCTAGGGTTCCTCCTTTAGTGCTGCAGTCCCAGCCCCTTATTCCTCCCTCTCCTTGTTTCGGATGCTCATATCCGCTAAAACTCCTGATTCTTAGGCTAACAAAACAATTCCAGGTTCCTGGGTTTTCTCTCACGTTGCCTTCCCTTGACACCCTGGCATGTCTTTTCCTTATGTTGGTTTTGCACCAGTTTGCTTGCCCAGAAAAGCTAATTCACAGAGTCTGTCTTTGATCTTAAGATTTGGTTTTAATCCTGTTTCTCCTTCCCATCCACTGATAGATTTCTATGAACCCTCAGAGCAGCAGCATCGCCCCCACACTGTGAATAAGAGTCGGAAGCAAACGCAAAGAGAAAAAGCCCTCCAGCAGCAATGTCAGAAGCTGGGACTGCAGGGTGGAGCAGCCTCTGTTCCTCCTGAGCAGTTGCTTTCTGTACCAAAACACAAGCCTGGTCATCCTCAGCAGCCTGTGCCACCACCTCATCCTCCTTCAGCGGCAGATCAAAGGCAAGGTGACCACCGAGACCAGCAGAAGGAAGTGACGCCGGTAGATCCTTGTAATGGCAGTGACAATGTGCAGAACTGCCCTGCAAAGCCAAACTCCAAAGTGGAGAAAAAGAAAGTGGCATTGTTAGTAAGTCGGTAAAATCAGGGGATGGGTTTTATTCTGTATTGATTCATTCTTTCGTTGTACAGTAAAGTGAACTTTCCTGTATCTAATAGGAAGGTTTGAGAGATCATGTTTGCTTCCTCTGAATTGAACTTTTGTTTTTCATCTCTGCTTGGGTTAAACCTGATTCAAGACCAAATTCTGTAGTGTAATCCATGCAGATACGCACCGTGCTGTCTTCAAATAATTTCCTGTGGTAGTGGGACTGTACATCATAAAGCGCCCAAGATGTAGGGCTGTCTTAATGGTTTACGAAGACTTAATCTCACCATCGTGCTGCATAAACAAGCCAGCAGCCACAACAAAAAGCCCTTTTGGAAGTAGATATGCCATGATTTGTGTAACTTTGTGTTCCCCTTCACAATATTGCTGCAGATTTGTTAATGCTAAAAGTGTTGGTAAGGAGGTAAAATTTCAGGTTTAAGCAGTTCTCTAGCTTTTATGATTCAAGATGAGACCAATCTCAAGGCTCTCACCCTGTGCATCAGCCCACAGTGGGGTGTCCGTCCCCCTCAGAAGCTTCAGATTGGTACATGTGAGAGAGAGAAAGGAAAAAGTACTGCACATGGCTCTCTGGGATTCTGACTGAATGTGGCAATTACTTAGTTCATCATCCAGAATTCACATAGTAGCCTATAGAAGGAAGCTGCTGTCTAAATGCTAGAGAGGGCAGGCTTTATCAATATGGGAGATTACTTGTTTTTACCTCTTCACGTTTGTTTTCCTGTCTGTATCCAAGTGCTAATTTTCTTTTTCCCCTCAGTGGGCAAAGCAAAGTATGAGGGGCAAAAGGATGAATTCTTTTTCTAGGGCATATAGTTTATTTTTAAAACACCTTAAAAATGCTGCTCCAGCCTTGAGTTCCTATGCAGGTCCAAACTTTTCTGCCCAATATAATCAACAAACACTAGCTGGCCACCAAACTTCCATGCATCATTTGTATTCCCCCAAAACAGGGATCAGCAGCTTTCCAAGTGTGGTGTGCCAGACCCTATCTCCGGTTAGATCTGTCCATAGAATCTCAGAGGGGACTGAAGGAGCTTCCCGCTGGAGAGGCAGGACTGTGGCAGTCAGCAGCACTTGTGTGGAGAGGCAGAGCGTGGCTTCTCTCGAATTCAAAACTCAAAAGGATCCAGGAGGGTCTGTTTTGCACAGATGTGCCTTGAGAGGCTGCAGCTGCTGGCCATGCTGCCTGCCATTTACCTGCCCGGCTCTTGGCTGGGAGCACCTACCTGCAGATAGCTGTCCCTTCACCAGAATAGCAGCGCTTTGAAGAGCAGTGCCAAATTCCTCATGTGGGTGCAGCTCACCAGTAGTACTGACTCTTCAGCTCCTTCCTGGTGGTGAAAAATACAGACGCTATTTGACTGGGGAGAAGATAGCTAAAGCTTTGCAGAGAAGTTTTTCACTCTGTGGGGAGCAAATGACACTTAGCTGCAACAACCACCCCCTGAATCTGCTGAATTCATCTCGGCCTGTGCACTTGAATTTAAATCTTATGAAAAATATTTCTCTAGATGAGGTTTTAGGAAGTGATGAGGAGAAGTCTGAAGAGATATTCTTGTGCAGAAATTGTTGTTAAGAGTAACATAGCTGAGTTACTTGGCTGTTTTTAAGCTAAGCTATTTTTAAGCTGAGACTTCTTGAGAGAGGGCATGAAGAACATAGCAGGGTAGAAAAGCAGCAAAGCTGGTTTTGTTTCTCCTTAATCCTGCCCAGTTGTGTTGGCACACGTTGTCCCCTCTCACCTGAGACCTCACCTTCCATCCTCTGGGGCTGGTTTTCTCTTTTAGTAG
>NW_008824411.1:5622223-5625155 GCF_000699105.1 Pygoscelis adeliae | reverse complement strand
TTCCCTGGTGGCAAAAGTGAATTCTTGGTTTTCCTTGTTGCTCATTTTCATTGTAACTTTTACCAGCCTTTCATTTGTATCAGTTTAATTATTTGGGGGCTGTATTGTAAAGCAGACCTGTGAAAGGATCTGTTTTATGGAAAAAACATTTCCAAAAAAGAGGCTGTGTTGGCAGACTGAACAGATAGCGACTTCTAGCAGCCAGTAGGAAATCTGAAACTGCTTCTACCTAGTGGGGAAGCACATCCTTTTAATGAAAAATTCCACCCATTTCTGAAAAAGCCCAGTATGCTCTTTCTTCCAGCAAAGCTGAATTAACCAGCAGCTTACTTGTGTATGAGGATTTTTGTTCTGATCAGCAGATTTCATCTGGAAATGTTTTATTGGTCTGATTGACTTCTTGCAGATGATTTTTCTTTCCTCAGAACTGAAACCTGTTTATTGTTCCTTTGACATTTTTAGACTTTGCTCCAGGAAATATGATGGTGAATATTTGTGTCATTTGGGGAACAGGGAGAGAAATGAACTTTCTATTAATTTTGATCTTATTGTCAATGAGCAGGCAGGAAAAATCACGATGGGAAATCCTCCAGCAAGAGCAGCGGCTGATAGAAGAGAAGAATAAACGCAAGAAGGCACTCCTGGCCAAAGCTATTGCTGAGAGGTAAGGGGCTATGCTGCAGCATGGGCTGAGGCTGAGGAAGGGATTACTTTTCATCTGCAACCAGTTGCCTATCTTCTATTTAAATCTCATTTTTTCCTCTCTGTGCTCTGTATGTACTGCTCCACAAGTGAGCAGCTGTGATCTACATTACCCTTTGATGACAAGTACTGGCCAAGAAGCTGTGACTAAGCTTTTCACACTTCCAAAGCTGCAGCTCTGTGCGCAGATGGAAAAGTTATTACACAATTCGAGAATTAGCTGAAGCCCTTGTGCCTGTCAGTAAGGGCATGTTTGGAAGTTGGGTGCTCGGATGCTCATCCCTGTTCTGTTCCTGATTTGTTTTCACAGGATTTAAGGAAAGTTTATTTGATTCCTAACCTGTGAAGGGAAACTATAGCTATTTCTGTTCGGGCTTTTGACTCTTTCTTATTAGTATGTGAAAAGTGTTGAAAAGAGAAGACGATCAACTTGAAGTTTAAGAAGGTACCGTTTTACCACTGGCTGATTAGAAATTATAAAAATTCACGTGTTCTCACAGTTGTTAGCTCTTGCTCTTCAGGTGACCAGACTTGAAGGTATTGTACAGTGTTGTCCACTGAGATAGTTTAAGACTACAGGGAAGGCAAGGTTTGTAGAGAAGGATATTGGAGCAGCTGATAACACTGGATCAAGGAAGGAGATGTGAAGCTTTCAGGCTCACAGTGCTCTCGCAGACATGTGTTATGTTCTGCCCATCAAAGCTCTTGGGTAGCACAGATGAACGTAGCCAGTACTGTGCAGAAGATTCTCTTTGAGGTTCTGAAGATTTTGTTTTCCTTTGCCAGGCGGAGATAAAACACAAGTACATTTGGTCTGACTCACTGTAGGACAGCAGACATGGGTGTGACCACCAGGCTGGGTTCTTCCTCCTGGAGGCAGAGCATGAGGAGAAAGAGGAGGACTTGGAAGGTGATAGCTGGGGAGTTACGTCTGACGTCCAAAGGCTTTCTTCAGGCTCTAAGCAATACTATAAGATGTCTGTTTCTCTCCACCTGCATCAGCTGATCTGATGAGAGATAGTGTCACTTCCTACAAATCTAGTCTTGCTTTCAAGTACCTGCTTTGGGGTGTGAAGCAGTGGCTGAAAATCATGGTTTTGCTGGTGGTGATGAATGACAGCAAAATGACCTGGTGTAAAAGCTTTTTGAAAGTTACTTAGCTTGCTTGCGAGTGAAATCCATCAAAGTTTGCTGCCCTTAGCAACATTTAGTTTTCAGAACTTAGGAATGAATAGGCTGAGTTGAAAAAGGTTACATAAGGCTTGATTGAAATCCTTTGTGTTTGATGTAAAACTTTCCATTGACTTCATTGGGATTTGGCTAGGCCTTTTGGGAATAATTTTACAAAATGGAAATCAAGCTTAGGTTAGGTGACTTTTTGGCCCCTACTAACTAGGCTTCTTTGAAAGGGGATATTTGCAGGGCTAAATACCCTTCCCCCTCCCACTCCCCCCCAAGCCATTTCCTGTTTCCTTACACTGAGAACTACTTAGATACAGCAGCTTCTTGTGTGTTTCCACAGTGAAGAAACACAATCCATTTTAGGCACTTTGATTATAGTCATTACGTAATTTTGCCATAGTCCTTTAATAGCAGGCATTTTAGATCCCTGTGGATATTAAAAAAGATCAAAAGTCTTAAACCATAAAGGAGAAACCTTCTGAATAGCTCTTAAAGAAGTTAGTTTCTCTGGAAATGAAATGGGGCCTATTATGTCAAGAAGAGAGGCTTGGAAAGAGAAAAAGAAAAGCATCTTCCTCTTGCAGATCCAAAAGAACTCAAGCTGAAACAGTGAAACTAAAAAGGATTCAGAAGGAGTTACAAGCTCTGGATGACATGGTATCTGCTGACATTGGCATCCTGCGGAACCGCATTGATCAGGCCAGCTTGGACTACTCCTATGCCCGGTAAGCGACAGACAGGGAGGAGCGAGTAGCCCTGCCTGAGTGGACGGAAAAAATGCTGTTTCCTGTCACCGAAGTAGCAATGGAGTTAGGTCATTGTAATAATGTGTAGTTAAAGCAGTCACAGTCTGGGGGGCTTTCAGATCTTGAGGTAAAAGTGTGCTTTTTATTTCCTAATTTTTCCCTTGGAATCTGGAAACTGAAGTAGGTTTTCTGACTGCAGACTGTGCTTTCCAGCTTCATGCTGTCACGAGACGTACTTACTGCTTTAACTGTGCAGTTGTCCGTAAGCCCTGCTTTATTGTTTCAGGGTTGTTTATTTCTCC
>NW_008824411.1:5604641-5622179 GCF_000699105.1 Pygoscelis adeliae | reverse complement strand
CAGAGAAAGTCCTTTTCAGGGAAGCTTGCTTGTTGATGACAGCTCTGGTCCTGTTGGAATCAATGGGACCAATTAAGCTTAAAACACGTAATACTGCTGAAGTGCTTTTGGAACTGGGACCAAAAATTGAAGGAAAAAGCAAGCTTTCACCCTTCACAATGTGCCTTTAATCACTCTGGTTCTGATCAGTTTCTTAAATACAAGAAATTAATCGGAACACCCTATTAGTTGTGGGTAAACCACAACATCAGTAGATAAACATCAGCATGTTTATGTAGCCATTTAATAAAATGGAAATGTTTGGTTGCGGTTTTTAGTTCACGATTCAATGTGTTAAACGTGTATTTCTCCTTATGACTTCTGCTATATGTTGACCACAGGCCAATAAACATGGTAATTATTCTTTAAAAAAATAGCAGTAGTAGCTAAAAAATAAGGATATTTTTTGTGTAATTAGCATTTGAAATATCTAAGATTAACTGTAGTTTCAGTAGCTGAGTGCATATGAATACTGAATTTCATATCACCAAGAGGAAAAACATTTCAATGTATTTTAGGTTTTAAGTCTGGTTTCTAAACCCATTAAATGCTCCTGGAAATTTCCTTATGAAAATTTTGTAATAATGTGTCTATTTGAAATGCTTAATGTCTAAAGAGTATATAACACAAGCAGCTCTGACGTTTGGAAAGCAGTTTTTAATGAAGATAACAAAACGGGATGCTGGTAGGACGAAGGGGATAAACTTTACAAAATACTTAATGACTTTCATGAACTTATTAAGTCTTTCTTTTTGTGAGGGAGGGATTTGGAAATGCGAGTTAGATACTTTTCAGTGTTGTGGTTTTTATGCATTATGAGCCAAAGCTGATTTACTTTTAAGTGGTGTCTTTTTAAGCAATTTTTTAGTTCTTGCCGTATATTTTTGGGCTAAAACACAAATAATTTCAGTGGGTCAAAAAGTGCAATATTAAATAGTCCTGAGCACATACCTAGTTAGGGCATTTGACAATTGCTGCGGGATGGAATTTTCGTGTGTGTGAATATGTGTGAATTCAGCCCAAAGGTTTAACTGTGCAGAAGTTTCCAGCATAGCATTAGTTTTTCCATTTCAGATACCTGGCCCAGGGAAATCTTGACTTTCTTGTGAGGGAAACGTGAGTGGGCATCTTCTGCCCACTGCAGACATAGCCTTTACAGCTGGGTCAAAGTTTTGTGATTATTATATAAAGGAGCATATTTGGGAAGGCTTTTCTATGTCTTACTTCCTTCTGTTTCCCTAAGCAAAGGATCTCTCCTATCTTTCTGTTGCTTTGTTTAACCAGATATTTGAATCTGGTTTTATAAAACAGCTGGATTCTTTATTCCACCTTATTTCTTATCTTTCTTTATTCCATTCTTATAACCACCTTCCTAGTATTAGTTTTATGAATGCTCTGTAAGGTACATCATGTAGGCATTCTGCAAAAGCCTTTGCATGTTCCCTTTCCTGATGAGCAAGATTGTATCTATCTTTCTATTAATTAAATCAGAATTAATATACAGATTCACTGAATGTAGTGGAAGATGCATCACTAATGTGGACACCAACCATTGAAGTGCTAGATATCCCGGATGCGTTAACCTCAATAAATATTTGGAATATTTCCTTTTTGCTATATTTGTCATGACAGGAAGTGCAAATTGGCAGGAGGTGTGTGTCGGGGGATGCTTACAATAAAATTCTACATCTGTTGCCACACAAAAGTTGTGATCACTATTGATGTCATATGCTGTGTCAATCTGTGCTGCTCATGATTTTCTGAACATATATATGGGTGGCCAGAAGAGCACCCTTCTAGACCAGATCCAAATGTAAATGTGTATAGCACCATTGTAGCATCTGTATCTGTTGGGTGGATGGTTGGATTAGAAAAAACACAAAAATGTTTTGCAGTGTTTCAGTTCACCAGATAGGTGTCCATTAGAAGTGTGAAAACACTACAATTTCTGATGGTTTCTTTCTGCTGCTAGTGATGCATCTCTTAAAACAGGCAGTAAAAATGTTTGTTCGTGATTCAGTCTGTAGATTTCAGACGAGCAAATTAAATCTTGGAATACAGCAGCAGTGGAGGCTAATATGTCAAGAGGAGAAGATTTGGTCAGTTCACACTCATTTTCTTCCCTTTTACTAATGTAGCAGCATGTCATGAAATAGCTGGCGTAATGCATTGCAGAGCACATTGCATTTCAGGGATGCTTAAAGTATCTGTCTGTGTGTCAGATTGTGAAGTGCTTTGAGAACTAACCCACTAGAAATGATGATGATTTTTCAGGAAGCGGTATGATAAGGCTGAGTCAGAGTACGTGGCAGCCAAGCTGGACCTCCAACACAAGACGGAGATTAAGGAGCACCTCACGGAGCACCTGTGCACGATCATACAGCAGAATGAACTCCGCAAGGCCAGGAAGCTGGAGGAGTTAATGCAGCAGCTGGAAGTGGAGGCAGATGAGGAAAATCTGGAACTTGAGATAGAGGTGGAGCGGATGCTGCAGCAGCAGGAGGCAGAAGCAGGGAGGCAAGCCAGCCAGTCACACAATCATGCTGGGACAGCTAAGGAAAACCCCACTCCCAGTGTTACGGCACGGGAGAGTGAGCATGCTAACCGTGCTGTCGCTTCTCCTGCTATTTCTGAACAGTTGGTTCAGTCTGAAAACTTGGGTACCAAATCTCTCTCCAATATGGACAGCCAAACTCCAGCAGTAAATGTGACTCCAGGAAACACCCCAGCTTGTTCAGATACATGACTACTATATTCACATAAGCCAGCCGGTTATGGATGATATGCTCTCTGTGGGCTTGTGTGCTGTATGTTATATCTGGGTTTCTGCCGTGCCAGTAATATGCACTTCATTTCTCTTTTCCTTTAATATTGTTTTTTGAATTTTAGAGGCTCTTTTTTTCACAAGACTCTCATTTGGGGTTCACCGTCTGTCGTCTTCATTCTGGTTTAAGTTCATGTTCTAATGCCCAGCTCTTCATGGGGCTTTGTACCTTCCTGAAACAGGATACTTGGAAGCGAACACTAAGGTTTTTCCAAAGGCTTTCAGCATATTGATATCACAAGTACCTGTTCCAAGCAGTGTGCAAGAGATACGTATCTATGGGAGGAAACATTGCAACTTACTCTGCTTCTGAACACATTCTGTCCCCTGACAACTGCGATAGGATGTTTGTCTTCCTTTGTATCTGTAAGGGATTAGTTTTCAACGGTTTTTAATCCTGTGAAACCCAAATGCTTACTTTAATTATCTTCGCAGCTGATACTCTTTCCTGTACCTGATTTAAAGGAAATTTGCATATTGAGGCAAATTGCAGTCAGTTGTAATATTTCGTACTTATCACTTTGCCTATTTCTTTCAGGTCATGCTAGATCACACAAAGCTATATATTGATAACATTATTATCTATGAAATCACAGCAGCTATGATTTCACAAAAATGATCGGTTACAGTTTAAGACATTGCAGAATGTGTGATGTAGAAGTAGAAACAGACAAAAGAGACTGTGTTACAATTAAAGCTGTTCCATTACATTTTTCTCTGTCGTAGTTGCCTCAAAGTTCCAATAATTAGCCAGGGATCTTGTAATGAATAATCCCCACTGTATATTGGAAATGAGCCCATTTTTTTAAAATATTCAATGCATTTTCTTGCCTGAAGAGTGGGTTTGTACCCCAGAAGAAGTTCAGCTGTTTTACTCTGTTGCTGTTGAAAGGCTTTAAAAAGCTATTCAGGTGGAGAAAGTTTCATGAATTAAAATAGAGGACGTAGGAAAACCTCCCATAGACCAATGCAGCTGCAAACCATGGGGACAGCGTTCATAGCTATCCACTTTGTAACAGAGGAAGGCTGCTTTCATTGTGGAAATGGTTTCTGTAATACCTGACCTGAAAGTGTCAGTCAGAGTTCATGAATGAGTTACTGAATGATGCCATCGAGTATGTAAATGGGACACTGATTGTCTCTATGGCTTTAATAGTGGAAAAACATGTCACTACATTTCATTTTTATTCTATTAATAAATCAGTGCATCTTCTACACAGTGTGTTTACTTTCAGTTGTGATATCTGATATTAATACATGTATCCAAGACTTTTTCCACAGGAGGTGATAAATGACAATATCAGATATGTCCTTTGGCAACTTTCTGCTGTGTGAAAGTAAAACCTCGAAAAAGGCTGTTCCAAAATACAAAGACTTAGGAAGCAAAGACATGGCAGGATACAGCTTGGCAGGAATCTTTTCAGCTAACCGTGGCCTAAGGCAGCAGTGGAAAATCTCTACCAGTGCCTCCCATATACAGGAGAAAGAGGGATAAATCTGTTTCCTAGAGAAGCCACTCATAATCAGGGCTGACTGAAGTTAGAAAACTCCAAAGTAACATTTGAAATACGTATGAGGCATTGCTCTGTTGTTGCTGATACACTGCATTCCCTGTTATTTGGCTGGAAGACTTGGCCTAAAAGCCGAAGATTTGATTGTATTGTGAGAAGGTTGTGACTGACTTCCTTTGCTCTGCAGTTGCAGAACAGCTTGTAGCAACCTGCTTACGGTTTTCAAAACTGGATACCAGTAAGTGCAATAATAATTTAGTTGCACCATTCTTGTTTCCATCCTCTGCAGCTGTCCCCAGTTGCTCCCCAACAGAATCTAAGTCCTAGTAGATAGGTCTGTTCCTCATTACAGTTGTATTCAGCTCATCAGGGGACATACAGAAGAGCATCTGACAGAAGAGTTGAATTGTAATGGTATTTACAGGAAGCACATGCATACCATTTTGCATATAATTTGTGGTTCTCCAGTAGGCTAAAATGTAGTTGAAATAGTCCTACTGATTGCACCTTGTTGTTATGGATAAGATTATTGTTTGAACTCCTCAGACCAAAAAAGGCAAAAAATTATAAGTCCAAAGATCTTTTTGACAACTACTTAAGAATATGAGTCTCCTAGAAGGGAATAAGTTTATATCCAACAAAATTACTTAAAAGCTGAAAAATTCTCGTGTGCCATCCTGATAGTGCCGGCGCTGTTTCTGCCCGACAGGGAAGATGCTATTGTTAGAATCAGCAGTTTCTGTTCTCTTACAAGTCCCTCATCGAAGTTCTGGCCAGTTCTATCTGTCTTAACTTCTGAGCTTGCAAAATGAAGTGAACTGGCTGGAAGCCACATGAAACAGCCATTAGAAATAACAATAGGCAGCCTAGCATTTGGTCGCTCTCTCTAGACAGGGAGCTCAAGAGTTAAATTGTTTGATCTGAGTTATGAAGCCTTTCTCTGACGTGTGATATAAACCACTACCATGGTGTCAGTTCCACTTTGGAAGTTCGCAAATGTTTTGATGGGTGCCAGTGTGCCGGTTTAACATTCCCCCTATGCCGGAGCCAAGCAGTCCAGTCATAATTGTAACAACATGTGTGCTGGTCAGAAATGCCAGGAGATGATTTTGGTGCAACAATAGGGTTGGGTTTTTTCCTTATTTTTCCTTTAAGGAAAGAGAACAGTTGGAATTGAGGCTCTTCAAGCAAAAGCCATTTCTACCTTTGTAGTACTTGATGCATCTTACACTGTTTGGCTCTGCTGTCACTGGAGTGCATTGAAGGCAGGTGCACTGTCCACTCAGCTAGCGTGTTGTATCTTCAGAAAAATAGAAAAACTAAAAGTTCAGCATAAGTCAGGAATGGGTTGGGTGGGCAGATTTTTGAGTGACGGCCTCTTCCAGGTCGAGGTAGAAGTCTGAATGTGAAGCATGCTGGGGTGAACACCCATGGCAGGGAGAATAGAGCAACGTGTGGTATCTGATAGTAACACTGCAGGGCTCATCACAGGGGACTTGCATTCTCCTGTGGCAATGTAGCCATTTCTGCATTGGGCTACCACATTACCATTATGGGAGGAAGTGGAAAACACCGATATATACCACTGTGAGAATGTTACAAAGCACAGTATAATTGCCCGTGTTGCAGTTTGGCCAGGATGTTGGGATTAACACTACCTCCTCTGTCAAGAAATGTTTAAATGAGCACAGATGGTCATGGCTCAGCCTGGGGTTCCCATGGAGGTCTACTGCGTGGTGTAAAACACTTGGACAATCCCCAATCTGATTGTATATCCAGCCAACTGAAGTTGGGCTCTCAAGAGGTTTCATCTTAGGGTAGCTGTCTGGGGAGAGACTCATTTCCCCCCCCAGCCATTCTTCTTCCTATTACCTTCTGTGATGCAGTGGAGTCTTCCCTTTGAGCCTCTATCCCATCCAAACAGAATGAGAAAAAACTAGTAAGAGTGAAAAGTAGCGACTGGCCTAGTGGTTGGGGGTACTGTGTTTCCTGGCCAGCTTTATTAAGAACATGCTAGAAAGGATTGCGTATGGGAAAGTTACCCTATTCTGGGGAAGTTCTGGAGCCAAAGAAAGGGGCAGAGCACTATCAAATTGCCTCCCACACTGGGATTCGCTCTGTTCTGCATTTTCTGCATTTTAGCCTGGAGAAAAGGAGGCTCAGGGGAGACCTCATTGCTCTCTACAACTACCTGAAAGGAGGCTGTAGCGAGGTGGGTGTCGGTCTCTTCTCCCAAGAGAGAAGAGACTGGTGAAAGTACGAGAGGAAATGGCCTCAAGTTGCGCCAGGGGAGGTTTAGATTGGACGTGAGGACGTGAGGAAAAATTTCTTTACTGAAAGAGTGGTTAAACATTGGAACAGGCTGCCCAGGGAAGTGGTTGAGTCATCATCCCTGGAGGTTTTTAAAAGACATATAGATGAGGCGCTTAGGGACATGGTTTAGTGGGCATGGTGGTGTTGGGTTGACAGTGGGACTCGATGATCTTAGAGGTCTTTTCCAACCTTAATGATTCTACGAGATTCTATGATTCTGCTTAGGACAGTAGGATCTACAGTTTTTCTGTTCCTAACACTCTTTTCTCAAGGTTCAAACTTGGATCAAAATCCCTGTGATACGAATTGTCCCAACCTGAGGCCTGGTACTTTACCAATGCCCCTTATGTGGGATCTTTGAGCAGCTGCTGGTCCTGGACTGAGTTTGGTACTTCCGTGTGATTCTGTGTACACATAGCATCTTGGGTCTCTATGTTCCACTCTTGTGCATGCCATAGCTGTGTATAATGGTTCATGCAGTGGCTGAGAGCTAGATAAAATCTTTATGCAGGCCTGATCCAACCCAGAAATCGTATGTTCAACACTTCTGTATTATATCATGGTTCCTTTTCTAATTCTGTGGATATAAGCAGGTGTGGTGCACAAGGGACAAAGGGTTTTGCCAGTGGCAGTGCAAACAGGGTGTAGAGATGTGGGCTGGTATAATAGAAACCACATGCTTGTTAAGTGCCCTATTTAGGCTTGTCTGCATGGTCCTATTAAAGCGAGTGTTGGCTCCTTTGATGGGGCACGAGACTGGTTTCCTTCATCATTTCCCCTGATTTATGTCACAGCAGCAAACTCATACGTCAGTGGGGAAAGACCAAGTAACGAGAGAAGTTAGCCAAGCCTCACCGCGTCGGCATGATAGGACATCAGATCCTTCAAATCCTTGCCTTTGGCAGCCTGTTAGTTACAGGGTTTAAATCATGCCTTTTAAGACACAGGTAGAGACACTAAAAAGCTTGGGCCTTTCTGAATTAGGGCCTGGATTGTGTAGTTAGAGTCATTTTCTCAATTAGCTAAACATAAATCAGTATAACGAGGCGCTTGGGAGCACTGGGCAGGTTTAGTACCTTGTCTCTCCTGCCTCTGTCCATACCACTCCCACCTGCTTGTTTGGCTGATCAGCCAGTGATTTTATTTTTTCACGCTGCTAGAGCTGAGCAGTGAGTTTTAATTTCTGAACTGGTTTTCACACCTGGCACATGTGTGCGAGAGGTGAGAACTGGGAGAAATTGCTCTCATGCAGTAAAAAAAGCAGCCCTCATGTGGCAGAGATCTGGCAGTCTCAGCACCACATGCCACACCACTCTTCAGAGGATGGGGACAGTGTCCTATTGAATAGGCACTGGTGGGTGGTGGCATGAGTACAGAAAGTCTAGCGGCAGCAGGGATGCCATTTGATGTGATATCAGACTGGAAAGCACATGGGGGGGCCAGGCATTGCATTTGTACTCTAGAGCTGGGTAGCCAACCCATGACTCCCTTTTCCAGGGCTACACCATGTAGGGGCTGTGCTGTTTTCTGGAAGCTGCTGGATAATTGAGATGGGACAGGTTGCGCTGGAAGCCCAGTTCAGCCCAGTCCTCTGGTGGAGCGCTGGGATCCATTTGAGCAGGCGGTAAGAGAAAAGCTTGGAGGTTGCTCACAGCAAAGAATGAAACCCCAAGAGCTGGAATAACCCATTTTGTGCCTCATGATCCCACTGGAGTGGACATAAATCATCCAATGTGAAAGCTGCAATGCTAGGGACACCTCTTCAGTCTCTTGCCTCTTGAAGAATGGGGGAGGATGTGGAAAGATGGCTGAATGAAGGAATAGAATCACTGTTCACCCAGACCATGCAGGGGCTGAAGCCGTGGCCCTCCCTGAGTCTAGTTTCAAGGGTTGGAGCTGAGTAAGACAAAAACACCCAAACCAACCTTAATTGCTCTGTGGGTAATAAAAGTGAAACAGGTCATAAATAAATCCCTGAATGATGGGCTTCCTTAACTTTCCCTATGCAGGGTTTCTTGCTTTTCTCTGAAGCAGTTGGCAGTGCTGGTGATGTATCTGAACATATGATCATCTGGTGTGATCCTCTCATGTTCTTGTTATCAGTGCTGAATCTGACCCTTCAAATGTCTCTCTGATGTTTCTTTTCTCTGCAGTGAGCAGTAATAGTCTTTGTTCTGGTTTGTGGGTGCTCCCTTATGATGCAGGGCCAAATTGAGCCCAAGATCTCAGTCTGCTCATTCGTTGGGAAGGCATTGCTCTAAACTCAGTGTGGCTTGGGAACTCTCAAACAAATACTGCGATGGGTTTATAACGGAACAGCAGCAGCCAAGGTCTCACTGACATGCATCAGGAGCAGTTCCAAATGCATAATTGCTGACCTCGTATTGGTTCTGCATTAGTACCTAAAAGTCCTGAAGGAAACTCCATTGAGTTATTTCACATACACAGCTTCCTCCTTCAAAGACAGTAAAGGAGGTAGTAGAACAAAGGACAGAGTCACTCCATGAGCTTTAAGCTTAACAATGTCATAAGGCATCTTGCTAGCAATCGATATCAAGTGAGGCCCTGGCTGCACTGCAGTCATAAGGTCCAGCAGTAGCAGAAACAAAAGCCCTTCAGCTACGTACCATGTAGCTAAAGGGCAGGTGACCTTCTTGACCATTGCCTGCACATGGCTGTGGACCACCGTGTCCCCAGGAGAGCTGAAGGGATGGAGAGCCCTGGGAGTCATTCCTAGGCAGCAGATAATGGCAACTCACTGTTGGTGTGACTCCTTCACTAAAGGATGGAGCTAGGTATCCTGAAGATGGTGTCTCAGCAAGCCATGTTATCTTGCTTCCTTCCTGTCTCCGTGTGGAAGGGTAACCCTTTGCACTACCACAGCCTTAGGAGGTCATGAGCCTTCAGACCAGCAAGGATACCCCACTAGAAGTGTTTGTTGGCTGCGTATGGTATGGCTGAAGAGTCACAAATTGGCTATCCCTCAGATTGTTAATTTGGGCAACAAACTCTATAAACTCACTGGAGACCCATGCTGTGAACCTGTGCTGAAATCTGGGCTGACTATACTCACTGTCTTTGCAGCGTGAGATAGGTAGAGTGAAGCAGCTGTGTCTTTGCAGGCTCAAGTCACTTTTCCCATTCTAGTGTAGACAGATCCTCTGTCCCAAGGAAGGGTTAATCCAATTCAGACATCATCTGCTTCAAAGTTTCCCAATTTAGATCTGGATTAGGTTTCTGAATATCACCTGAAGCCCTGCATCATGTTTTGAGTAGTTCTGTAGCTGTTTAGGTGGTGAATTTTGTTGCTGATTGTGCGTATTTCATTGTCTGTAGTGCTGATGATGTCCTAGAGGTTGTGTCTCTGGCTTCGCTATCGTGTGAGCTGCAGCTGGTCTCACGTTTTGGTGGTTAGCTTCATGGCAGAGAAGTTGATACTATTTGGCATGAGGATGTGCTCATAAAGAACCGGGTCCATTCTAGCATTTTTCTAACATGTTTCTCTGATCCTCCAAGAAGAACATCTTGCAGCTGTTTTAAAAAGTCATGGCTGGTTCTCTGCAGGATTTTCTTCTTGCTTCCAGATCTTTTTTTTCCCTGTCTGCTAAAATACCAATTGTTTTCTTTTCTGCATTTCTCAAATCAAAATATTTAGCGATGGACTTTTCTCCATAACATCCCACTGCATCCCCTAACTACTGTGGAGCGTGCATCAGCCTCACTGACATTAACCAGTTCTGCAGGAAACCGGCACTGCCAAGCAGGCAGGCTCCCGCTGCTGGACTTGCTCAGCATATCTGGTATTGTCAGTGACAGTCCCTCTGATGCTCTCGCTGGCAGAACCTGAGAAGCTACTTTTCTTGGCCTGGCAGTTGCACCAGGTCATACTTGGACACTCACGATGCTCCCTTCGGGCCTTGACATCCACAAAGCTAAATCCGCGTTTCATAGCGGGGGGAATCACAATTTGCTTTTCAAGGCCTAGTCCATCTCCTCTGTCCTAACTGCCCACAACACTGGAGTCTTTCATTACTCAAACTCTCCCAAACTACCAATACGTTTTCTCCTTCTGTCCTTCAACAGTTTCCCTTCTTCCTTCCAGCAGCTGCCGAAAAACTTCCTGGACCCATCTTTCTTGCAGACTAGGCAAATAACCAGGGCTCCTCAGAGCCATCAGGCTGAGCAGAAGGTGGATGAGCACAGGGTGGTACTGGAAGTGCTTTGATTAATAGAATTAAAACCCAGTAGGATTAAACTCACAGTTTCAGAAGCCCAGGTCCCTGCTGTTCTTCCCACTTCTCACAGGCTTTGGGGTTATCCACGTTCACCATTACACCCTAAATGCTTGCACTCAGAAATCTTTGCTTTCACCTACCATGTCTGTGACCCCAGAGGTGGCTGTTTTGAGTTGGTCACCTCTGGAGAGGTGACAGATGATAACCCATCTGGGGATTCCTGGAGAGAGCCAGAGGGAGACTTCCTGATGGGGGCAAGGCCTGGGGAAGGCATTTGGGATGGCTGCCATCCACAAACACATCAAAGGTGCGAATGGCTTTTATCAAGAGGCAGTAAAACTCTAATCCAAAGCCCACTTTAATGTATTTGCCACATATTTAAAAGGGAACTGATTTCAGAAATGCTTTCGAGAGTTTTAAAAATTCTCCTGGACCTGTGTCTTACAGCTCTCTCCACTCTGGAAACCTGATGCTTTTGTTTCTGGGATCCCAGATGTTGAGGACTCATGACTGAGGGCAGAATGAGAACTAAAACCATTTCTAAACCTCTTCTGAAACATGGGTTCTAAACCTCTGTTAAACTCTGATTTTTTTTAATCACAGGCCACGCTTACAGCAAATACCATCTCCTCAGTCAGAAAGTGAGACATCTTCCCATTCAGTTGTCAAAAATCCCTCATTTCTAGCTCAATAAGGCCGCAAGACACTTTTGGCTTGGTGGGGTGCTTGCCTCTAGTCTGGAGCTTTAGGCCGATCCTATTTTGCTGGAAGAAATCTACCTTTAGTGTGGAAAACAGGAGCAATTCCCTGGCAAGATCAGAGGAACTGTAGCCTTTCTGATTTTCTTTCTTTTTTTCTTTTTCTGAGGGAGAGTTTAAACGTCGCTGCTTTCATTTGGAAAGGGCGAGTGACTTTCCCATGCCGTAATACCCAGCAAGTGTTGAGAGAATGTGGTTACATAAAACCGTATTTTTAATACAACCGACAGACTGTCTTGAGAGCTAAGTGTTTTTTGACAGTTTTTATGCACCTGTTAATTCAAAGCTCTTAACATGTGCCAGTTAAAAAGAGCCAGGCACTAAAACATCCACCCTGCAGACGGCGGGGGCTCAGCTGCACACCAGAGCACAGGGAATCCGTGCAAGGTAGAAACTTGGCTTCTCTTACAGGACCGACTGGTACACGACTAATTCAACTCACAGCTTTTGTTTCCCAGTCCTGCTTGGCCTTGAAGATTCCTGCTTCTGCTTTGGACCTGAAGAACAGCTGACGTTTCTTTGGGTTTCTTCTGTTTGCTTTTACCAG
Source organism: Pygoscelis adeliae (assembly GCF_000699105.1). Taxonomy (NCBI): domain Eukaryota; kingdom Metazoa; phylum Chordata; class Aves; order Sphenisciformes; family Spheniscidae; genus Pygoscelis; species Pygoscelis adeliae. The sequence goes on along the minus strand of NW_008824411.1, from coordinate 5,609,952 downwards.
CTATTGTCGTTATCAGAAAGAAAAGATGCTAAACATCCTGTCAGGGCTATGTCCTTAAAAGACATGCACTGACAATACCTCCCCGGGCTCCTCTGTTAAATTTGTGCCTCCTTGTTTTCTGGATAGTGGTGTTGCGTCTTATAATCAGTGCTGAGACAGGCATTGGCAAAGCCCAGATGGAAACCTGCCGCACAATCCTCCAGCATGTCTGCTCGGGTATTGCCTCCATGGTTACTCCATGCTCAGAGGGGGTAGGTGGTCTGTTTAGACACAGCCTTGCTATCAGTAACATAAAGTAAGGCTGGGAAGTCCTCCTCCTCCTCTTCTCTAAAATTTTCCTTCCTCTCCACCCCTTCAATATTACCAAACTCTCAATTTAGAGATTTTCTCAGGGCCATTTTAAACCTCTCGCAGCCAGATCTTCCCTCTTCCTTCTAGGGCTTTCTCCCCATGCCCTATCTGCTGACATCCCATCTCCACAGAGTTTTGGCTGGCTGTCCACACTGTGGGTCACCTGGTGGCCTCACCCCTGTGGAGAAAAGCTTGAAAACTCAGCACCATCTAACATAAAGGCTCAAAAAAACAGAAGGCAGATACAACAAATACAAGAAAGCTTGAGAATTTTAAGTACTTGCATGTGCTGACACAGGAGTTTCTGTGGTAGAAATGACCAGCTAACCCTGAAATGAGAGGCCGCTTTTTTTTTGTGCAAGCCGTAGGCATTTGCAGCTGTGTATTTGGGATGTGCTTCTGTGTAAGGTGGGGTTAGTATGCCACTTCCACTTTCCTGCTGTATAAACTCAGTTAAGCTTAGTCAAGCCCTCACCTGGTAATTGCACTGCCTTCAGGAGATGGGGTTGTGGCGTCTCTAGACCTTTCCTTGATCTCAAGGCCAAAAGGCATGGTGACAGTCTCTAGTGTTAAGCCCAAGCTTTGGGGTCTGAAGCATCGGGGCACAGCAGAGGGGTGTGTGAAGGCCAGAGACAATTGTCCTGTAGGGTTGGAGATATGGGTTGGAGAGGGAGGGAAGATGGCCCTGGCCTCATTTGCTTGTCAGGCCTGTTGGGGTGTTTAAGGTAAGCTGTGGCATCCATTCTGAAGTGGAGGTGAATCCAACACTGCTATCCTAGCTGGGTTACAAGCGGGCAGCAGGTTTGCCTGTGGCAATGGGGGTACCAGGAGTTGGGCCTCACCCCAGCTGAAGGGGAAGGTGCTCTCAGAGGACACGAGAGCATATATTTGGAGGACAAGGGTACTTTGGTACATCCTGCATGTTGAGCCCTAGCTGAGGAGATCACTGCAAGGTGGTCAGTAGAGCTAATGGGACATGGAAGGCATGTGTGATGTCTATAGCCGAAGGTGGGAGAAAGCCCTGCTAGGGCCTAGCTTTGGGCACAGAAGGTGTGCTGGATTTGCCTGCTACATGATGTAGAGCCTCAGGTTAGTGGGGACCTGCCTCAAATTGCAGCTCCACTAGCCTGGACAGTTGTCTATGAGTGGGCTCTATTGCCAAGAGCAGATCACGGACTGCTTGTCTCATACACTGCTCAGAGCTGATGGCTGGGACTCTTCTGCTGGGTGGTTTTCTGTAGTGGTGCTGAACATCAATGTTCTTTCCTGCATGTCTACTAAGAGGCATAAATCCTTTTCCCTATAGGCTCTGTTTGTAGGCCTGATTGATTGCTTGAGAGTGGGAAAACTCATCATGAATAACTTGTCAGGATGGTATTAGTATCTCTGAATGCTGCACATGACCTTGAACTGACGTGAGGGGTTTTTTAAGCAGGAAACACTAGATGAGGGCTTGTCAGGGCAATAGATGGGGCTAGGATTCCACATCATTAAGTCTCAGTCTGTGTATTGCAAAATCACCTGGCAGGGCAAATATGGTCCTGATCAGGTGTGTGCACACTGTTGCTTTGTGTTGAATTAGCTAGAACATGCTATATAGTGTTTATATTGGCTTCATGTTTTACATTGGCTGCAGGAAGACATATGATACCCCATCTGGCATGAATTCTGTTGGACTAAAGTTACCCCATAACAATTCAGAGGATAAATTTGACTAAGTAGAGTGGTATACGCTGCATCAGTGTTTTGCTGCATGGGGTCACAGCAGTTTTAATCCAGTCCTGGGTACCCTCAAACAAAACTTTGTGTCTCGGTACTGCTTAACTGTGCAGGTATGTGTGATGCTCATGGGGATGTTTCCCTGAAGAAATGTGAGCTCTGCTCCGGTTGAAAGGTTATATTAGTGTTATTTCTTAGATTGCTACTTCAGTAGCTGCTGTGTGTGGACTTGACCTATAGACTATGTCTTTTCAGGGTGCACCTTCCCAGCAAGATTAAGGTGCAGGTAGGGTGACCTCCTGTTCCGGAATGACAGAACTGGAAAGGATCTCAAGATGTCCTCTAACTCATAGCTGCAACCAAGTCCACCCTGTCTGTCCTGACAGATAATTGTCCGATAGTTTCTGCACCCTGCAGTGATGGAGAATCTGTCTCTCAGCAGCAGAAGTTTACCCCAGAGTCTGACTGGAAACTCCACTGGTGCAGTTTAAACCTGGGTCTTCTTGCCCCATTAACTGTGTTTGAGGAGAATGATTTTTCCTCTTCCCAAGGCACAGCCCTTTCTCTGTGTTACCCTTTAAAGCATTTGCACAGCAGGCTCTGCAGTGAGACAGGGAGTGAAGTATGCATGGTGGGAAGCATCCAAAACTTGCTCAGATCTGCATTGAGTTTCCAACACTAATCGAGCCATCTGTGACTCATATTCATGCTTGTGCGTCAACTCATGTAGATATCCTCAGAGCAAGCAAAGCACTGGATCACTGCATGCTCACATGGACAACAGCATCAGGTTTTGTGGTTGTTGTCCTCATAAGGGGACAGAGCTATGATGCAAGATAAGTTTGTAAGGAAAGTATGGTTGTTGTTTACTGCTATATTCGAACTCTGAAACATGCTCAATTTGCAACTACAAGAAAATTATAAGAGTCATAATCCTTGCTGAGAGCCTAACTACTTTTGAAAACAAGTTGTCTCTCTTTCCATCTGATTTAAATTTGAGAGAACCGCTCCATGTCCCAAAGCTGAATGATTTTATCACCTCTTCACCAGCCAGAGGACGTGATGACAGATTTTTTGATCAAACTAAAGAATAACTTCGCTGAGAGATCTCCCAGTTTTCACCCATCTGAGAAGCCCTGATGTTTCCTTAGAATCCCCTCGCCCTTTTGTTGCAAAGGTGGCTTGCTCTGAGCGCAAAACAGTTCTCTAGGGCTGAAGAGCAAAGGGAGGCTGCAACACAGGCTCCAGATCAAGCTTGGAGGTAGGAGCTTCTTTTGTTAAGCTCAGAGAAGATGTGTAAATTTTTTTTTTTTAAAGAGTGTGCTAACTGCATTCAGTTAGAAGGACTGTTCACGGGGTAGAATGTGTAAATCTCATCTAGGTTATATAAAACAGTTATATTAATTGTATTAATTAATATGTGCAGAGTAAAATAAAATGGGCCTTTTTTCTGGTGTGCTCTTTGGAGAACTTCCTGAAAAGCCCTTCCTTGGATCGGTGACTGTGCACCGTCTTACAGCCAAAAAAGCGCTTGGCAGAAAGGTAACGTGAATGTGACCTTAAACATCAGAAGGCAGCAAAGTACTTGAATGCTGCTGCACTTTTCCCAGCTGCTGCTGACAAATTAATTTCCAGGGCAGATGCAATAGCTGATCTATCTTGGACAAAGGCTTTCCTTTCCACAGCCACGTGCAGTAATGAAAACAGAAATTTCCGGTGATACTTTCTGCCCAGGAGTAGATCTGTTGCGGACTTCACATCCCCTCAAGGTATCACCGAGTCCAAACTGGACAGCTTGGTTCCCTCTAAAATCAAGTGGCATGTTCAGAGTATGGCTTGTCCTAAGGATCTTGGGCTGGAATTTCTCACCGTCAGCTATAGAGGGAGCCTTGATGAGTGACTCAGATCTGGAAGGGACTTCAGCACACCAGGAACGGCCCAGTTTAGAAGGAGTAGCCAGAGCTGCAGGGAGAGCTGTGCTGATCTACTCCTTAGGGTTTCGGGCCAGCCGTGTCCTGGGTTGAATGATTGCGACCTGGGTGAATGAAGGATGCTTTGTACTGTGGTCAAATTCAGATACCTGGGAGAGGGGACCAGGGAATGAAGCTATTCTGTTTTGAACCAAGACAGTCTTAAAAAAAGGAAAAAAAAAAAGATAAAATAAACCAGAAATACTGAGTCAACCTAGGACATGGTGTTTGATCTGAAACACAATGTTCCGTTTTACAGTTTAATTTCATTTTTTTCAAAAGTCAGGTTTTTCAATAAAACCTCCAAACGGCTCATTTCAGAACCACCTACATGAAGTCAACCTCTTTGCTTTGAAAACACTTTTGAAAGAAATGTTTTGAAGTTTAAAAAAGAGCCTCCTGTATTAGGCTTGTTGGTTTTGTTTGTTTTTTTGGCGAAAGGTGCTTGTCAAATTCAGCCCAACTTTGTGAATGGTTTATGTCCCTCCGAAATTAAACTCTGGTCAAAGTTACTGTTCACTGCACAAATTCACCCGCTGTATCTATGAATCCGCCAAGGGCAAAACGGAGTCTGTGATTCAACCCGAAGCTGTTCCACCTCCTTGGAACCAGGGAAGAGAACCCAGGGCGTTTTCATAAAGGAAGCGATTCAGCTCTCAGTAATCAAAACTCAGGCCCTGCTTCCTTTCCAAGGGCATCTGGAGTCCCCTTGCTGCAAGTGGCCAAAATTCCCATTGTCTCCATGAGGAGTTAAAGCACATCCTGCCACCAAATGAAGAAAATAGAAGAGCATGGGAAGAAATGGCCCAAACCCCTTTTATTTCTCTGCTTCCAAGAAAAAAATATGAGCATAAGACATGAGGTTTCTTTTCAGGCACTTTCTAATGACTTGGATGATCCAACGAAACAAATGAGAGCAGCCAGGAGAGCGCTCCACTCTGAAAGGGCAGAGAAATATTTGCCAATGCAGCAGCTCTGCAAATGTGTGAGGCTGTTAAGCTTCTAATCCCATGTCTTATTTTTATGAATTTTCACACTAGTGGGATATAATGAACGTTGAGCCCAAAGACATTAATTACTTGGGTCCTTTTTTTGAGAAGAATTTCGATGGAGTGTAACGTTTTAAATTACAAGGTGTGAAATAAACTCTACAAAACTTACAGCTTTAGTGGAGGAACTCCAAAATCAAATAAAAATGCAAAACCGTTGATGAAGTCCAATTTACTGTAAAATGCCCTGGATCATGGTGTTCCAGTAATTTTTTTTTCCCT
>NW_008824411.1:5594681-5604612 GCF_000699105.1 Pygoscelis adeliae | reverse complement strand
ATACTTTGGTTAAAATAATTTATATCCGCTGCAGTATTTATGTACCTTAAGCTTTATTTATTAAAGGATATGTATATTTCAAGCCTGGTTTTAATGAGACATGCTGAAATCTGTAAGGTACAGTGCGACTTTTGTTCTAATCAGCACTAAATCTCTTCTCTTTACTTTTTCTGTGTTGAAAACATTCATGTTGGACGGAAAGGGCTGTGTGTGTATGTGCATGTATATAAATTTCAGATACATATAAATACCTATGTAAAGTAATAGGCAAAATTTATTTCTCTTTTTCTATCGTCAGGGCAAATACTCCATCATTGTTCAGTCTGAGCACTTAAAATCATGGATGGATTTTATCCTTATTCTTAGAATGGGAAAATTACTTCTTTTTTTGGGAAAATTATTTATTTGCCAAAGATTGTGCTTTAGGTTGGCTGAAAATGTTTGTGAATTCACATCAGCTTGACGAACTGTACTGGCAAAGGAAGAAAAAGAAACCCAAGCATTTTGGCTTTGTTTTCTAATGAAATGTTTTGAGATTTCATTTTGAAACAACACCCTTAAACTAAAGTTAACATCAACTGAAAAATACTCTGGAAGCTTAGAAACTCTTAAAATTGGGAATTAAATGGGGCCTTAGGGATGTTCCTTGGGGGAGTTGCTTTGAAATTTTCTTCCTGTGTTTTCATTCTTGCAAGGAAATAGAAAATATTTTTGCTCAGATAGATGCATTTGAAAACTATAATGTTTATGGCCATTTCAGTATAGCATTAGGAGTAAGTTCTAAAATTTCTATTAGGTTTTAGGAACGTAATCAAACTTAAGCCATATTTTCAAGGCATTGTAGAAAGCCTGGCTTTCATTGACACCTCAGGACAAGATAAAAGGTATTTAACTGCTTAACCTTTACTGGTAGTACTGGAATATGGATATGAAGCTGGGCATGTAAATGTCCCTTGTAGTGCCTAAAGCGCTATTGAAAATGGTACATAGGTTCCTAAATCCCTTTAAATGTAGTACATAGCACAGATATCATGGGCAGGAAAGTGACTCTCCTTACAAAACAGTTTTTGACGAAAATTAAAAAGTCCACTTCTGCCAATTTTTGCTTTGATTTAATGAAAAAAGGAAATAGAAAAATCTTTAGTTTAAAGATGCCCGTCACAAAGAGGGCAAAATAAAATCTCCTCTGTTTTTAAACAAGTGGAAAATGGAAAATTTCTGGTAAAAATCAGCTTTGCTAAGCTTTTGCCCAAATATCTGCATTTCAGAGGCTATCTGTAACGTAGAGAAGGTTTCAGGTCTGGTGAACTTGATTTCCTCCCCGTGCTTTCCTCTGCACATAAAGCCACTTATTTTTCTGATGAAGCTAAAGACACAAGTTCCCAGCAGAGCAAAGTGAAGTCTGGGGGCAGAGGGGGGAGACTTTTCTCTGTTTCATGGAAAATGTTTGCTTTAGAAGTGAATGCATTTCTCGAAAGCGAATCCTGAAGCCCAGAAATGGCTGACCAAGGAATTTAAACGGAGAAACACTCAGAGTTGGGGAGCAGAGTAATAAAGTACAGGTTTGTTCTGTAACAAATTCCAGCACTTGCGAGACTTTTTTAGACATATGGAAGTCCATTTAGGAGGAAAATTGGTTGCAGACGCTGATTCAGAACCTATTGGAATCAGTGGAAACGTTTCCATTGTCTTCTGTCCTGAAGAAATGCTGTTTCTGTCCTTCCTTCCATCCCTAGTCTGCGCTCACTCTCTGGGCCATATGGATTTCATCTCCCTCAAAGACATGTAAGAGAAGAGGGTTTGGCTGTTTAACGGCATGATGTAGCTATGTGGACAGGAATGGTTGATTTCTACTTGATTGGCTACAAATCAGGTAACCAACGCCTCGGTTTCAAGCAGCTGGCTTCGGAGGAGTTATCTGGGTGCATCTGGCTCTCCAATCGCAGAGCCGAACATGGCTTTAATCACATCAGCACACTAATTGTGCCCCTCAAGAAGAACTTGAAGGAATGAGGGTCTGTGTTTTGACAACCGTCAGATTTCTTTATTGCTGACCACAATTGCTGGGCTGTCCCTGGGAAAGTGCACTGGATAATTGCTTATCTGGATAGTACCCCCCTTCAGCTATTTCAGCTCAGAGACTTTTCTAGTATTAAACACAGAGCCAGGCTGCCTGCAGAGGGTGGGCAAACCAAACCCACCAAGAACTAACTTTAAAGGATCAACTCCTGTTTCTCCTTCTGCAAGGCAGGCTCCCAAAAATGGGGGCACAGAAGGGGACGGATGCTCACAAGCACTCCCTCTTCTCATAGGGTATCACCTCCAGACGTACTTGTGATCATCGCCACTATCTGCCTTCTACCATCGAGGCCAGGACAAGTCCCCACAGAAGGGGTGACAGCCTGCAGAGCAAGAAATGTTGAAGCATTTCAGCCTTTAGAAGAAAACGTTAACATTTTCAGACTGGAGCTAGGTTTGAGAGAGAGCACGAGATCAGATGTGAGTTGTAGGACAGAGGTGGTTTTCTGCCTTCAAACAAGACCCATTTTACTGGAACTGGTCCGAAAGACACCCCTACCAGGCACATAGAACGTGTCAGCAAGCAGCTGAGCAGGGCTCCTGGAGTGGGGATGACACATGGATGCGACAGACTCCTTGCTGGCAGCGGAGGCAGAAACCTGGGGTTTGCATTTTCTGGAGGAAATCACGACAAATCCATGAGTGCACACAGCAGGCTGAGAACGGAGGGCTGGAGCTCAGCTCCCCCTGCCACCTCAGACCTGCTGTGTGGCCCAGACAAGTCCCTTCCTTTCACTGTCCCTTGTTCCCTTCCGTTCAAGTCTGCCTTGCCCTCTGATGGTCCATGTCCTTTGAGATAAGAACTGCCTTACGCAGAGGTGCCCGTCTCCGCCTCCTGTTTGTAATGATAATCCCAGTGCTACCATCATCTCCAGCGTAAGTGGACGTGCCAACAAGGAAATCTTCCCTGAAACCGATTCTGGGTATCAGCTGGCTCTGTTCCCCTCCTCTCTCCACTGAACTGCAAGTTTCGTGGCAATCTTCTCTGGGTATTCTGGACAATGAATGTGTTTCTTGCCATGTAATTAAATTATCCACTTTAGAAAGAAAAAGATGTGGTTTTGTTCCCATTACAAAAACAAACAAACAAGGACTGATATTTATTACAGGCCAAGGCTACTCAACAAGTGTTTTCTGGAACTCTAATAAATTGCTGAAGAAAGTTTACAGCTGAGCCCTAAAGATGGTTTAGTTTTCCAAGTGGCTGGGATGTATTTATTTCCCATTTTCTTAACCCGCAGCATGGTGAACAGCTTAACGTGCTCTTTCCAGGGTTCAGACGGTGTCAACCCAAACCCATGCTCTTCGCCCCGAAACAGTTAACCGCTTTTTAATTAAAACCACACCAATTATTCATTTTCACGTTTTACATTTATTTTTCCCTATTTGCACAGCCTACTCTTTGGTTTTGCTTCCACTTCATTAAAACAGCTTAAAAAAAGAAACAAAAACAAACAAAAAACCCCTAAAAACCCCAGCCACACACCCAAACCAAACAACACAAGTATCTGGCAAGGAGTCTTTCAACTAAATGGTGTTCTGGGTGTCAAGGGCATATCTGTGAAGCAAAGGGCCGGGAAGGTTAGTGATGATCGTGCTTTGTGGCATCTGGAGAAGGCCTTGTCCTTTGAACAGTGGGCAAAAAGAAGAGGTGGGCTTGACTTAGAAAGAAAGCAGCAATGCAGGAAACCTTGAGGACATCAGTCTCAAGATTGCAGAAGGAGAAGGGACAACCAGTGACCGTCAGCAAGCAGGTCAGGGCACCCACATGCAGCAGCTGTGGGGTCTCCGTCACGTTGTATTGCCCGTGCAATGAGTAGTTCAACAGCTCAGCAGCCAGGCCCAGGGACTCTCATCCTGCAACAGTTTAAACATGCTCCTCACTTTAAGCACATCTTTTGTGCATGAAGATGAGTGTGGACAGATGTCCCCGTGGGAGCAAGGCACTTAAATACAAGTTGGTTGTTAAGTACATGCTTAAGTATTTGGCTGGATTAGCAGACTGGTATTGAAATGTTTGCTTTTTGCAAGAGCCCCCTAAACATTAGAAAGTTGATTTTTTTTCAGTTCATTACTGGGCCTGCCAATGACATCATTCGTTTGCAAGATGAGAAAAAGTGTTTAAACGAGATTTAAAAAAAAAAAACCAAGACGCAATTTTAATGACCATTTACAAAGGAGATTTATGGACGTGCATAAAGCTGCTTTCCATGGGAGAGGGACTAAGCTTTTAACAGTTACCTTCCTTGGGATTTTTTTTCCCTCTTGCAATATAATACCCACAAATATTTGTGAGTTGTGACTGTGCTCCGAAGGGTTAGTCCTCTTCCAGAAAGGGGGGTGGAGGGAGAAAAGACGAAAACAGTGGTGCCAATTTGTCTGCCCAGACTCTGATTATGGGAGGGTTTTGGTTTTTTTTTTTCTTTCCTGCAGGGGAGAGAAGCTGGTGGGACGCTTTCTCTCTCCAGGGTTAGGGATATCTGATATCCAGCCCAAGAGCAGTCCAGCAGACTGAACTTTCATCTCCAGCAGTGAGGGATTTAAAAAAAAACAACAACCAAACCTTGTGGATAAACTTCTCAGCTAAATTTGCAGGAGATCTTGGAGTTTCTGCTGGGGAAATTAGGACCATTTGAATGTCTGATTGTAAAGAGCAGAGATCTTTATAATGTGCATGGAGAAAGGGAGAGAGAGAGAGGAGATCACTCGGAGGAATGGAGGTGGTTTCAATACATCTATTTATTTATTTGCGTGCCCTGGGCCCTGCCCTCCTCCCGCCTAGCCTGCTATCCAGTGACCCTCGGTGCTGATTAAAGTTCCCGGGTGACCTTTGAGTGCTTTTGTTACCCTGCCTGGTAATAAAACCCCGGTTAAACGGCTGGCTTATCCAAACCCACGGCTCCTTACGCAGCCACGTCTGGAGCCAGCTCAAGTCTGAGCCCTTGGGAACATGCGGCTTAGCCCTAATTTAGCTTGGCTAGCTCTGTTTAGCTGGCTGGGGGCGGGGTTCCTGGTGGCCGTCTCAGTGCCCCCAGGTAGCCGTGGTAGGTGAGTAGTCAACCTGAAAGGGCCACAGCCTGGTTTCTTACTAGGCAGAGTCCTGGCTCCTGAGGCAGGTAACCCCGCTGAAATCCTTGAAGGGGATGGAGCATGCTTAGTGCGATGAAGACAAGCGCCATCCACCTGCAGGACTGTGCCCTGTCACCCTGTGCTCATGTGGCTCCTGGCCACTGGAGCAAAGCCATGGTGGGGAGATGTTTCTGCTGTTACTGCTGTGGTTTCCTGGTGGAATCCGTGAACCCCTGTCTTATGTTGTCTTGAGAGGCCATGATGTGTGTCATCTGCTCCCTCCGCCTCAGATAAGGTGCTGATCCTTGGGATCATCTCAGGGCAGTGCTGACACACACCTCCCACAGAGGCAGCCTCCGGGGCCAGAGGCAGAGCTGATAGCCCCATGGGCATCCCTAGCAAGAGCAAAGCCAGGGAAGTGAAGAGCTGAACTCTAGTTCAGGTCCACAGACCATCCAGGCTGGAGATTACGACATTCCCTTCCTCATAGCCCCTCTTCCACTTGGTGGAAAGCTTATAGAAAAAGAAAATAGGAAACTAGTTCTTGCCATTGCCAGCTGGTGAATGTGCTTGTCATCTCTGTTGAAAGCTAGGTGGCAACTGTTGAAACTCTGTCTTGAAATCTAAAAAGTGGGACTTGTACAGACAAACTGATGAACAAATTTCCACTCTCCCAGCCCCCTCTTCCACTTGTGTTTTATAAATGACAAGGCAAGGGAAGGGCTCCAGCCCTGACGGGGTGGGGGGGAGGTCTGGGCAAGGCAGATTTGAAAAGGTAGGAGCCCTGCTAGTGAAAACTCCAACCCAGGTGCTGCACAGGCAGCCCAGCTGTCCCTACCCTGAAAATCCAACCTCTGAAACTTGGGGGTACTCCCAGGGGCCACCCAGATGGAACCTTGCAGAAGTACCATTCAGGAGGAGATTTCCCTGGCTGCAGAACTCCCTCCCCAACCCTTAGCTGAGCATGCCACCAAGCGTGCTACATGGTGCCAGTTCCCGTGATGGTTCTGTTGCTGTGAGGTGCCTTTATCCCCCCCTTGAGTAACGCATACTTTCCCATCCTTCCTCACCCCCACCCACATGTGGCCAGAAGAGATGACAAACAGAGAACCCCTTAGCTGGTATCCTGGGGCCACCTCCCTTATTACAACTGGTACCCAGCAAAAAAAAAGTGCGTGGCCTTGCCCCACCATCCACATGGGGCTGGAGACCCATGCGTTGTGCGTGTGTGCAAGTGCTCTCCTGCCTCAGGTTCCAAATCTTGTATAGTGTCAATGCTGTGATAGTCCTAAATAAGTTCCTGAAGCCTAGTATTTATCACCCCCATGAACCAGTAACAAGCCACCTCGCTCTGACTGGAGATGTGATAGCACTTCCAGGAATGATTGTGTGTGATGTGAACTCAGCCCCTGGTTCAAAATAGTATGCAGAGGAATAATAAATCTCAGTTTTAAATTGCTGCCCCATTTAAGCTTTGATTAGACTCTGATGGTCTGTTCACCCTGGAGCTGCTGGTATTAATCTGCATGCTAAACCCTAATTATAAACTGCTCATGGCATTTCCAGATGATATCAAGATGTTTGGGATTAAAAGAAACCCTGATGTTGAGTTTACAGCTTGAAATGACTGTAGAGTACCTGATCCCCTCAGACCTAATAACACACTTCTGTGTGGGGAAGAAAGGAAGAAAAGAGGGAGATTTGGCCAAAGTGTTTAGCAGGAGTTTGTGGGGGAGAGGTCTGGCTCCAGACTTGAGTGTGTGCATACATACCCAAACGCTCACACACACGATACACCTATATGCATACACATGTTCCTGCAGGTGCTTTCTGTCTCCAGCTCAGCGTAGTTCTCATCCAGCCCAGGGCAGAGCAAGTGCAAAGAGGCTTGAGAGTAGACATTTCAGTGAACCAGCACGACAGGATGATGGGAGGGAAACTTTCCAGGACAGCAGAGTTCTGGTTTGGCTCCCCAGCACCTGGGCATCAGCAACAGAGTCCAGCAGTGGGGATACCACTGGGCTGGGCAAGGGACGGGACAGTATGGATGCAGCCTGAGAAGTGGCCAGCAGCAGAGAGATGCTCTGATTTGATGCCTCTCATCAGCCTGCCCCTAAGGAGCTGTGGCTGATGTTTTGGGGTGCAAAGAGGTGAAGGTCTATGTTGGAGCACTCCCTCTCCAAACTGGCTGTCTCTGTGGGCCTAAGAGAGGAGTAAGCACCATTTGTGCCCTCCTCTCCTCTGAATCACCCATCTGAACTGCTGGCATCCAGCCAAGGTCCTCAGGGGAGTGGTGCTGGAGGGTACCCAGCATGTCTCAGAATAGCTGAGCAGTAATAAATTGTGTGTGCATTTTGGTCAGGTTTCCTAAAGGCACAAGCTTGTGCAATGGTATTGGCTGTTAGCTCTTCCTTCTCCCTGCTGCCCTCCTGCAATATTAGTTTTAAACTGCTAGGATGAAACAAATTTGGCAGATCAAAAAAGGGCTCTAAGACATTACATGCTGACAAGTTTCATGAAAATAAGGTAGGGAAAAGAGACCCAAATTACCTTCCCTCACTGAGCAAAATGCTTCATCTGAGCGCCATGATATTATTAGACAGCTGAGAATCCACGCCTGTGTGTCACAGCCTCCACAGGTTCTTCTGCCTGTTTGTTTTTTTTTAAACTCAGGTAGAAGAGAAGATGTTTAGGGCACCTGAAACAAGTGTGTAGTCTATGCTGGGAAAGGCATGTGATGTGGTGGTCAGTGCAGAAGAGCTGAATGTGGGAGCAGAGCAGGCAAAGGCTTGGCTTACTCAGTGCTTGGGGCCTTCCTGCATCCCACTAATGCCAACTACAAGGAGTGTGAGCTGCCCTGGGGATGTTACTGCTGCCCAGCCGCTCATCTGCTCTGAGTATTTCTTGTTGGCTGCAAGACCCTTGAGAAGGTTGTCACCTCGTTTGTTGTACCTGAAAACTGTCACCAAGACTGCGGCTATATGTGCTAGGAAGCTCCCAGTTCGGACAGATGAGAAGGTGAGGGGAACATTTCTGAGGGCTTATAGCATACTTTAGTAGCCCATATATTGGAGTTGGGAAGCACAGGAACTTCCAAGTCCAGGATTTCATGGGAAATTGCAGGAACTGGAGCAAATACTCAAGTTGGAGATTTTCTTGCTGGCACTGCAGGTTGAGCTTGTAATTTTCTGTGAGAAAAGAAAGCAGAAGCAAATGTGCTGGTCATCTGCAGAGGCACACATCTTGGGTTTTCCCCTTCTTGATATGCAACGTGGGGAGGGAGAATGGGAGAGTTTGTGGTTTCTGCCTCACCTTCTCTGAGTGTCAGATGTGGTCACAGCATAGGAGACAGATGGGTTTTCAGGCAGGGCTCCAGCTGGTGAGTCTCATTGATGTCCTTCAAAATGATAACCGCTTTTGGGAGCAGGAAGGGCCAAACTGTCTTTGCATCAGTTTCCCCATCCAAAACAGGGGGAAGTGTGTTGAGATCTTTGGATTACAGCAGGCCATGGTGTGGCTCATACCCATCCTATGGCTATTTATCCTGCAGAAACTCTGAAGACCCTAGAGAGAGTGCATGGGCTGGCTATCGGATGCTCGCACAGGAAGAAACTGATGCATCTGAGATGGGTGGCAAATGCCCCATCCTCTTCTGCCTTCACTGCTGATGGATGGAGGTGGAAAGGATGAACACTAGAAGGCAATACCCTTGAGCATTCAGGTAAGGTGATAATATCTGCCTGTACTCTAACCTGAAGTTTTCTAAAACTTTGAATCAAGTTAAAGGAAACAGCTAACAAAGAAGGGATGTTTCATGCTTGTCCTGTAAAGATGGAACTTCTGTTTTAGTGGCAGGCTGAGATCTGCAGCTGTGTAGGGCCCTGCGACCCCTTGGCTTGCTCACCCAGGAGCTCAGAGAGCATGTCCTCCATCCCCTCCCTCTCCTCATCTTTCTGATTCTTTCTCTTCTATTTGCTTTTGCTCATGATCTTTGTGGGCCACCTTGGTCCATCTCTTACTTCTCATGTGACTTACTTCCTGCATGTGACAAGGTGCCTTTACCCATCCCACTCATTCCCTCAAGCTTGGGCTGATCCCCAGTACAATAGGATACCCTGCTACAAAGAGCACATTCCACTACTTTCTCCTGGCGGGATTATTTCCCTGGCACTACTTCTATTTCTACCTTCCTTAGGCTTCCCATAGGCAAACCATGCTCTCCGTGGAGCAAAGTATCATGGATGCTGCACTAATTCTGCCCTCTGGCACATGCAGAACAGGGCAGCATTGCTTTGAAAGACTAGCTTGGTCCTAAAGGCACTACAGATGACCTAGGGAGAGAGGCAGTTCATTGTCTGAGGTGGCAGCACAGTCACCATCCCTCTCAGAGCCCAGGGGGGTTCTACCACACTTATTTCCACACTGCAGGTGTGCCTTGGCCTAGGGCCTGCCTGGTCTTAGGAAGTTGAAAGAAGAGCCACAGCCCTGTGGTGTTTTGTGCAGTCTTGGAGGCCTCCCACTGTTCCTAACCCTCTTTCTTTTGAGACAGACAGAGCTGGAAGAGTTTCCCTTGGGTTCATCTTGTCCCTCAGCAGAGTTCTCCCACCCAGTCACAAAAATCCAGTTGTGTTGCAGGAGGTGTTTAGGCCATTTCCAGAATGTGAACACCAGCTGGTGTGCATGGAGTTCTGCCTGGGGATGGATGAGGAGCTGACCAAGAGCTTATGGGTCAGAATTAAAGGGAAGGCAGGGACAGGTGACATTACGGTGGGGGTCTGCTACA
>NW_008824411.1:5590369-5592730 GCF_000699105.1 Pygoscelis adeliae | reverse complement strand
GAGACCCCACCTGGAGTACTGCGTCCAGCTCTGGAGCCCTCAGCATAAGACACAGACCTGTTGGAGCAGGTCCAGAGGAGGGTCATAAAAATGATCAGGGGGATGGAACACCTCTCCTATGAAGAAAGGCTGAGAGAGTTGGGGGTGTTCAGCCTAGAGAAGAGAAGGCTTCGGGGAGACCTTATTGCAGCCTATCAGTAATTCAAGGGGGCTTATAAAAAAGATGGCGGCAAACTTTTTAGCAGGGCCTGTTGCGACAGGGCAAGGGGGAATGGCTTTAAACTAAAGGGGGGTAGATTGAGACTAGATATAAGGAAGACATTTTTTACACTGAAGGTGGTGAAACACTGGAAGAGGTTGCCCAGAGAGGTGGTGGATGCCCCATCCCTGGAAACATTCAAGGTGAGGTTGGACGGGGCTCTGAGCAACCTGATCTAGTTGAAGATGTCCCTGCCCACAGCAGGGAGGTTGGACTAGATGACCTTTAAAGGTCCCTTCCAACCCAAACTATTCTATGATTCTACAAATCTGGCATCCCATGTTGCTATTCAGCCTGTGGGTGCTGTATGTATGGAGAGCACCTGTGGCTCATTTCAGGATAAAGCCACAGTAGCTGGTCTTGGAGCTGGGCCCCTTTATTGCCTTGCAGGAGAGACTCTCGCTTTGTAGCAGATGCACACGTGTGGTCACCCACAGCACCAACATGCTTGCATCCACCATCTTTCCAGGGCATCTGCTGGTATTGGGCTGCATTCCCAAACTCCAAGGCTGGGAGGGAGGGTTGTCTGAAGGATGCCCTTAGACACGGGGAGATCTAAGAAGAAATACTTCTTACCAGGGATGTCAGTGAGAATATTGGTGAAGGTGGCACAGGGAGCTCTTGTTCTGGTTTCTGTGGCTTCTGCTGTCACTCCCATAGCAGAGGTTGCCTGTGGCAAAAAGCAGCCCCCCCTGCCTTCCCCAGTGGAAAGGCATGTTTATGACTGGGACTCCCCAGCACCCACCCAGAAGAGCCAGGTCAGCTGCAACATCCATTTGAAGGAGAACAGGGAGAAAAAGGGTAAAACCCAGCTCACCGAGAAACAAAGCAGCCAAATCTCTGGGAAAGGCAGAGAAAAGGGTTTTTCATGCACTGGGCTGCCCACAGGGGTGTGTACAGATAACTGTCCTTCAGAGCATGGAAGTGTGTACACCCACCCACCCTGCTGTGCCTAAACCTGGAGACCCCAAGAACGAGGGTACAAGATGCCAGCGTACAAAAGCCAGCCAGGTACAGCCTCGCACACCCCTGTGAAGACACAGCTCCTTTCCCATCCAACACATGGGCACGTACCACAGGACATTGCACTCAAATGCTACCTCGCATGCAGAAAAAGGGCTGCACCAGTATGCAGTGAGGCACACACCACTCTGTACATAGATGCACATACAGCATTTTTGGGTGTGTATACACCCACACATTTCTGTGCACACGTGCAATCTTGCCCCAGCACTTTTCCTGGACTTTCCAGCCTATGCCCACCAGCTTTCCTCTCCCCCAAGCCAGAGACAGCGGAGCCCCACAGCCCTGCCAGGCTCATTTGGGTCTTTGAGACTGCAAAGGGTAAACCGGGACCAGAGGGGGGGGGCTGAAAGCAAACTAATGATGAAAATGTCTCCTCCATGCCTGTGCCTTAATTAAATGCATGGAGAGGCTTGGGGAAGCACATCTGTTTTCAATCTGGAGCCCTTTGATGGCATCAAATGTTCTTTCCCCAGATCAGGGGGGATGGAAATTCTGGGCTGGCTGTGGCAGCTCAGAGCCCAGGCTCCAGGCACTGGGACACAGCGGCCTTTCCTGGCCCACAGGACCCTGCCCCTCGCTGCCAGCCCTGCTGCCCTCGGGGCCCTTCTGCGGCGAGTGAGGGTCCGGGGGTACCTCCCTGCACCTCTACCTGTCCTTGGCCACGGGGGCTGGCCAGGCCAAACTGCTGGGACCTCTTTGCTTGCTGGCCTGAGGAGCTCTGAGTGCGTCCTCCTCCTCCTGTCTTATTCTCTTTGCTGTTTCTCTTTTCGGCCTCCCCTCCCTCCCCCCCTTTATCTTCTGCTCTTTTGCTTTTGCTCTCCTTTTGGTCTGTCTTCTCTTTCTTAGTTCTCTGTTGTACTTTTTCTTCCTCTTTCACTATTTTTCCTCTTCCTTTCCTCTCTCCTGTTCACACTTTGTCTTCCATTTCTCTTTGTCACCTTTTCATCTGCATTTCTCATTTTCACTATTTCTCTCCTTCTGCCCCTCTCCTCTGCCCCGGGTGCCTTCCCCAGGGCTGTGCCCACCCTCCCCTCCAGGTGCAGCTCCGGCTGGCAAGGAGGGGGACCCCCCCACCC
>NW_008824411.1:5574062-5588164 GCF_000699105.1 Pygoscelis adeliae | reverse complement strand
GGAGCCGCCTCCGACCCTGTTTTCCCCGCGGATCCGACGTGGCTTTCTCGGTGTCCCGAAGGAAACCGGGCTGGGGAAGGGGGGAGCCTTCCAAAGAGCAGCCGCTCCTTACGCTACCACCCGTGGGATCCCCGAGCTTAACCCCGGTAAGACATTTTCTCCGGGCGGGGAAGCATCATCCCGAGGCGGGTTTATTGCGGGAGCGCGGTCGGGAAGGGATCGAGCGGTGCGCGGCTGCTGGAGCGGCTCCCTACCCTCCTGGAGAGCCGGACCGGGGAGCGGCTGGCAGACCGACCGCCGCTGGGAGATTGCTTTAAAAAAATTCCCTTCCCAGGACCCGGAAAAACGCAATTTCTGACCCGAAAGGTGTATATTTTAGCGGAGAAGGCAGTGATCGTTGCTCCCCCCCGGCCCCGATTCAGCTCCCTGAGCCGCAGTACTGCGGCCGGAGAGTCCCCGAGATACTAACCAACAAGTTACGTAGACAACTCTTTTTTTCCTTCTGTTTCTCCCCTGGTTTCGTTTATCATATTTTATTTGGACCCGATTTACTCCTGATGCTGGTAGCTCTCTGCCAGCTGCTGAGCTCTCTGGAGCTAGTTCGGTCAGCCTGGAAAAGAGGGGCTGTGTTTCCCCAATACCCACCCTGCTCTTAGCGCATGAAAAGGACCAAAAATCCCAGTCTGAGGGTGTCTTTCCCAGCCAGCATTGCCAAGCAGGGACCAAACTACAGCTTCAAATAAATTAGAAGTTCTCTGAACGCTGTAAAAGTTTTAATGCCATTGCAGTGAATTAGAAAGTTTTAAAAGTATTCTAAAGTAAGCAAAAAAATAAATACTGGGGATAAATTCTCCCCGGTTTATTGGGCAGAGCTGTCATCTGGGCTTTCTGGCTCCTTCACTGATGCATTTAGCAGATCCCATGCATCTCTGTGCCTCAGTTTCCCCACCTATTGCATGTATTTTGTGAAGTGTTTTGCAGTCCATGCAGGAAAAGGACTGTGCTGGAGCTAGGCAGTGCTACAGAGGTATGAGCTTTTCTCGGTGAAAAATGAGAGCTGGTTCAGTGGAAAAGCTAACACAGGGCTCAGTTATTCTCCATGTTACTAAGGGAGAGAAGGTAAAAGCCGTTTGGAGAAATTGTGGAATGTCTCAAGAATACTAAAAATGTTCTTCCAACCTGGAGGAAAGTCAGCTAGTCTGTCACTGATTTCTGTCCCAAACTGAAGTGAAAAGCCGAATTATTGGTGCTATTTTTGTAATTCAAAATTAAGGGGAAAAGTTAGACAGTGAAATGACAAAAGGTTTTATTTGGACATTTGAGATTGAAGGAACTATTTCACCACCAGTTCATTTGAAAGAGGTTCAGGAGAAAATGTTTCTCTTATTAAAAAGGAAAAACCCAATATCCCTAGGAGTAGCTGTGATTGCAATATTTACAGGGAGAACTGTCAGCGTATTAAGGAGCTGATTTTTCAGTGGTGCTGCGAAGCTGTCACTCTCATTGACTTTAGTTCAACTTGTAGCTCTGAAAACCATACCCGAAAAGCTGATACAATTCACAGCAAACCTCCCTGCCTCTGCCGCTCAGCCAGGAAGACTTTGCAGTCCGAGTTCCTCTTCATCGCAAAACCACCTGTTACGATACAATCAACTCTTGCTTTGGTAGCAGGGCTTTCGCTGACTCTGGCTAAAACGGGGATGAAAACGTGGGTCCCAGCTCAACAGAGGGGACCCCCTGAGCTTCCCAGCAATCAGTTCTTATTGCTCCCATGCTCTTTAGGGGTGGTAGAAACTTGTCGGTGGCGTATGGGTTCCCAGAGCTCATGGCTCTGAGCAGGGTTAATTCTCCAAATCCAGAGCTGGTAAGCTATTAGCTTTTTCTTTTTTTTTTAAGATGGCATTTTTGACATCTGCTTTTTTTTGGTTTGTTTGTTTGAGTCTCGCCGTTGATGGCTCATAAAATGATGCGGAGAAAGCATGAGCAGCAAAAGAAAAATTGTTATGCTTGGTTTTCTTTTGTGAGGAATGAATAAACCCCGCTTTGGTCCAGTACGTGCATGAGTTCTGCGTATTGGAGTTATCACTGTCCTTTAATTTCTCTTCAGTATAAAAGCGATGGCAGTTTGGGGGCTGCGCTTCTCTTCCAGGCTGGCAGATTACGTCGGGCTGTCAGGGCTGGTTCGTGATTAAAGCCGGGGCACAGGCTGGCTGCGGCTCCCCATGACTTCTTCTGTTTCGGCGGGCATCGTGACCCCTCGGCACTGCTGCTCCTTCTGAAAGCAGAAACCCTGCCGGGGCGGCCAGGAGGAAGTGAGCTTCTTCGCTCAGGCTGGGTCAAGCAGAGCATCTGTGCTGGCTTCAGCCCCCTCTTCTCAGGCAGCGGGTTGAGAGCATGAGGAAAGGCTTTCTCAGCCGGCACGTTGTTTGGTGATGGATCTCGTTGCCTCAGGATTTTACGAAGACCAGAAATAGAAATGGTTTCAAAAAAGAACGAGACTAATTCAGGGAGCAGAGGGGCCTGAGGATGGCTTTTCACTGTAGCAGTGTATGGAGGCAGCATCTGGCTCAGAGAGCCGCGAGTCTCAGAGACTGGAAGGATGAGCTGGGGCAGAGATCGCTCCATTGCTGCCTGGGCCTATACCCTCTGGCTCTGTTACTGGCAGTCTGAGACAGGGTCCTGAGCTGAAGGACCTTTGGTCTGCTCCCACATAGCTGTTCTTTATGCTTTAATTGCCTCTTCTTCAATCAGAGTAAGTGAGGTTGCTGCAGGAGTAAAAGGGTGTGTGTAAATACCGAATTGCTTCTCTTTTTTTTTGCTGATCCTGAGGTTGTCTGCAGTCCCTACCCTTCACAAAAAACCATATGCCTTCTTAAAAAGAGGTGGAAAAGTTCTGCCACTGCTTTGAAATGTGAAAAGTGATTTGGTGGGCTGCTGAGTTGCGTGGAGGCTGAACTTGAGAGGAAGCGCCAGGGACAACTGCACGGTTTTCTTTGCAAACCTTTGCTTTATCTTGAAGTACTAAGTGGCTCTTTTGTTAGTAAAACACAGCCCTTATTCCCAGAAGATGCTGAGACTGTAGACCTGGGATGTACAAAGAATAGAAAGGGGGGGGTGGGGGGTGAGGGTGTGTGGGAAAAGCAGGGTAAATTGATTAAATCTAGCAGCTATTTTCTTCCTCTCCTGTCCTACGTAGCTGATGGGCAAAGGGAGAGTCTGCAGGAAGCAGCTGGCTGCTGATGTCTACAGGTTACACAGGGCGGGCAGCGGTGAGCATCCTTACAAGGTGCTGCCAAGAAAGACTTTCCGGAACCAATCCTCCCCTTCCAGCAGCTGATGCGGAAAAATTGAGGATCAGACCAATATTATTTTTAAGGCACTTGTTGTTTATGTTATCTGTGTGAAAAATACAACAGCTTCCTTTTTCTTGCGGGAGTAATCTTTATGCCTGTCAGTTGTAGTGCACGTATCCTAGAGGCTTCTTGCGGGAAGAGAGAAGAGTGTTCACTGGAGTGAAGGTTGAATAACAGACAGATAACTGACACAGAGCAGTTGTTAGAAGTTTGATGAACTGCTTTCCATTTATGTTCCTTGGGCACGTCTATTTAATTTCACTCGCAGGCTGGCCGGTGCATGGTTATTCCGTCAAGTAACTCACAGTGTTGAATAGTTTTCTTACATCCCTGAATCCTACAGTTTGAAGTGGAAAAACGTTTTGTGTTTTTCACATAAACTTCTAGAGTTTCTGGATGCAGACGAAAGATGGAAATGTGACTCCGTCATAAACCTGGAGTCTTAAAAAAATAAAGTCACCAAAAATCGAACAAAAATGGACAATGTACTATTATTAACAAAGAAAAAAAAGCCATGTGAATTTGAAGGAGGGAGCTGACTCAGTTTGTGAGTGCTGGCCATGCTGCCCTCCTTTTGACGGGTGAAACTAGACTTTTATTTGTTTGTGAATTTCACTTTTTTTGATCATAATCAGTTTTGCTTCCTGGTTCTCATGGTCTCATAATTTGCTGATGGTATTTGTGTTTTCAATCCATCCGCACAAAGCTTCCAAATTTTTAATTTGAAAAAGATTTTGCTGAAGGTTTTTACTTCCCCCCCCTTAATGTAATGAAAACATTTCCATGAAAATTAGATTTTGAAATCTCTCATAAAACTTAAAGGTTTGGTCTAAACTGCTAGAACACTTTTAATGAGCATCAGCTTTCTGTCATCTGCACTGAGTTTCCACTACTAGCCAGTCTATTTTCCATCTTTTTGATGATGTATAAAGCAGTGATTGCATGGGAAAATATTATCTCAGGATTAATTTGTGCAATCCTTACTCACACGAGTCATTGCATGCAATTCAATGGACTGCTTATATGTATGCCAGTTGATAAGTACTAGCGTTTCAAGACTTGACCAGCAGCCTTGAGTCATGCAAAAAACTTT
The DNA here is from genome assembly GCF_000699105.1 of Pygoscelis adeliae. Classification (NCBI taxonomy): domain Eukaryota; kingdom Metazoa; phylum Chordata; class Aves; order Sphenisciformes; family Spheniscidae; genus Pygoscelis; species Pygoscelis adeliae. The sequence continues at coordinate 5,583,718 of NW_008824411.1, read as the reverse complement.
TTTTTCAGGACGGTGGAATATTTCTGCGCAGGCATGAAAGAGTTTTGCTGTCTGCGTTCAGGGGCACGATCCTTTTGCCTTTTGCAGAGGTGCAACATGTATCAAAATATGTGATGTTAGGAAGCCTGGAAAGGAAGAGCAAGAGCATGGACTGCTCTTGTCCATGCAATAAGCAGGTGGGGCTGGGAGAGTTGAGTGTTTGACAAGGCAGACACAGAGTTACAGGGTCATAATTCCGTTGAGGATTTCCCCCCCCTCCCCCCGGTAACTGAGTTTGTTCCTATGGTTTTTGACATCACCAGAATGGCTTGATGGGATTATAGGTGTTTATTCCTGGTTGCAAGTTGTTTATGTTTAATCGTTTTTGAAACCCATATTAAGTAGCCCTAAGGGAGCTGTGCTCCTGCTGGGTCTCCGTTGCATAATGAAGTACATCACGAGTATTTACCAAGTGTCACAGTATTCCAGACTTGGGCCTCTGTTTCTGGAGAGGATGAATCACTGCATTGCTGGTTCCCCACCCTACTCGCCTTTCCTAAAGGAGGCTTGGATTTCGGGGTGGATTATGGAGATGTGAAGTGAGAATCATCACAGCCTGGCTGGAGGAGCTGTTGTCCAAGGCTCTGATCTGACTTTCTGTTTGAACTGTCCTCTTGGCTTTACGCGCAGGGCACAGAAAGGTTTCAACTTGTGCTTGGGTGGCGGAGCACAAGAGCATAGGTTTTTAGTCTGGTTCCCCCAAGAAGACCCTGTTGTGTGGTCGCCGCATGTGGGAAATATCTTCTGAACCCCCTGGTTGCTCTGGTGGGAAAGCAGACAGCTCAAAGGGGTGTGAAATCCCAGCAGGTTTTATGGCAGTCGGGTGGGGTGTGGAGAAGGATGCTAGCAGTGCCTCCCCCTGAGAGGGAGATGCAGCATAAATTCAACGTCTTACTAGCCACTGGAGAGTCTCTATGGAGACTCTGCATTATAGACTGTGTCGGTGGAAGCTCACACATGCATAGACGTGGGTGCCGCCAGCCTCACGGCACAGGTCCGTAGGGATTTGTCCCCTGTGTTGTGACTGCAGCACTCTTACAGCCAGGGGTCTGAGGGTCCTCCAGGGCAGTCCTGCAATTCTTACACCTAGATTTGCTGGCCCTGCTCATGACTGTCATTCATGCATTGATATGTAAATGCGTGATATGTACCTAACCTGCCATTTCCCTTCCTGCACTCTTTCTGCTGGACCCGGCTGGCCTCTACCACGTAGCCCTAGAAGATGCTGTGAGGTAGGGATGGGAGCTCAGCAGAGGTGCACCATGTGTCTGCTGGGACTATGGTGGTGTAATTTTGAGAGAAGTTTCTTTCAAGTGAGAACATCTGGAGGATGCTGGTTGGGAAGGGAAGGGAGCAGTAGTGCCAAAGCTGAGGGCCACCTCCTGCAATGGAAAGCCTGGCATCTGCAAGGATGAGTCTGCGAAGGCTAAAGCTGGGAAGAGAGGCCTGATGAGCAAGCCAGTGAGCATCTATTTCAGCTTACATAGCTTTCTGGGCTCCTCTCTCACCTCCAGATGCCGAGAAAAGGTTACGCCAGTGTTTAAAGCACTGTCCCAGACAGTCTGGATTTGTCATGCCCGTATGAAGTGAACATTTGCCTTGGGGTGACAGCCCGGGACATCCTGGTGCCTTGTGTTCCGGGAAGGGGAGGTTAGAAGAGAGGTGAGGGGAGCCAGCTGTGCTGTTAACAAGTCACTACATCCTATTGCAGCATCCAGTTCATATTGCAGCATCCAGTTCATATTCCACCCAAATTTTCCCCCATTTCTGGCTAGAGAAATTTTCCTACAGGAGAAACTCCAGCCAGTCAGCGAGACTGCTGGCAGGGCAAATGTCCAAAGAGCCGCTCAGTATCTGGCTAGGACCCTCTCCATGTCTTGATGAACTGCTCAGGCAGCAAAACTGCTTTTGCACCGAGAGCTGGAATTCATCAGGAGCCTGGGGACATTGCTTCCTGCTCTGAGCCCACCAGCAGATGAACTTCTCCTGTGGCCTCCTTGACCAGAGTAAAACCAAAGTTATCCATGGCCCTGTGCATCTGGGGCAAGACAAAATTGCCAGCAGCAGCTGCTGGGTGGGCAGGCTTGGAGAAGGAAAATGGCATCCAACTCTGAAGGGGACCAGCAGTCCCAGGGGCACTGGGAACAAAGCAGGGTGCCTGGGAGTGATGGAGCAGAGCAGGTGGCTACAGAAGGCAGCATCCAAGTAGCTTCCAGCCCTCTCTTGTAGCCAGTGTAGGTGCTGGACCAGTCAAGGTTGGGTAGGTTTTGAACCCATTGGGACCTTTAGTAGTCTGCTGTTTGCTCTTGGTTTTGTTGTGTTTGTGGCTGCTGAATGAGTGGTGGGTGAGTTGGGCTGAGCTGCAGCTGGTGTGCTGGCAAAGCCATGAAGACCTGCTTAGTGCTTCTGGAAATCGTCCTCTTTTTTGGAAGCGTCACTAATACGACCCACATTTGGAAAAAAAAAAATCATGTTTGCAGCTTTCAAAGAGCCATCGCTTCTCCACATCAGCTCAACGGAGTCAGGGCTCTGCGGTGATGGATTGGACTTTAATAGGGGAAAGTGCCTGAGCCATAACAGTGAAAACAGAGTGTTAATGCTCTGGGCCTGATGCTGCAGAAAGGGCTGCCCTTGCTGGTGGCTCTGCAGGCAGCTCCTGTCCCCATGAAGTCGGGGCTGGTTTCCCGTAAAGCTTTACAGCACTCTCACCACCCTGTGGCTTGAAATGCCGGTAACACTTCATACCCGTTATCCTTCTGCGTCCTGCGCAGCATCACGTTTCCCCCTGGACGGAAAGTACAGAGCGGAGGTTTGTGAATCCAGCACCGAGTTCCTGCTTGGGATGGATGACTCCCATGCTGACAGTGCTGGAGAAAGCTGGTGACAAGTCTGTGTCTCTTTCCTGAGCGTGTTTGCTCCCATTTGGCACCAGGAAGGCTGTCTCTAGACACAAGCTGGTAGCGCAGCCTGTCCAGTCTTGAGTGCTTGAGGTTGTCAGGGCAAATGTATTGGTGATTTTGCAGTGAGGGAGAGAAAAAAAACTTTCAAGACCAGTCCAGAGCCAAGCTCTGTATCCTCCTGCCTTCACTCTGAATGCTGACGGGAGCCTGTACCTCTCAGTGGATCAGAGATGGGGACCCAAGGTGGTGGTGGAAACAGAGATCTGGATTTTATGCACACACACAAGGCAGCCTGCTGGGGAGGGCATTTTTCTGCTCCATGTGTTCCCCAGGCAGTGTAGGGCCACTCCGCTTGGGGGTACCGCAGGGCAGGGTTTATAGGGTACGGCGTTTGCTGGTGCTAGGAGCAGCCTACCCAGAAAAGGCTTGCACCCAGAATCTAAATTGAAACTGGGACTTTTTTTCCTCCAAACATCAGTAGAGATGGCCCAGTAGGATGACCCAGCCTGTCTTTTATTGCTCCAAAATGCCTTAGTGCCTTGGCCACAGAGTCTTGAGGTCTTTTTTTCTGTATACTTGCTGCCGTAACTTGGCCAAGTTCACCTTGCCGTGCCACAGTTTTCCTACCCGTATGACTGGGTATGATCCTGGCCCCTAATTAGGGGCTTTGAAATCTGCTGGATGTGTGTTATGTAAGAGCTTGGCTTTAGCAGCGATTCGAGAAGATTCTCCTCCCTCTGCATAGCCCCCAGCAAATTGCTATTTCATCTGCCTCTGTCTCTGGAATTGAGCACCTTCTGTGTTAATTAACTGATTAGCACTGAGGAGATCCCCTTCCATGAACTGGAGCAACTTCCAGCAAGTTTGTTCCTGCAGGGCACCCACCTTCTGCTCAGGTGCAACTGAGTACACCCCATGCCCTCAGGGTGACTTGTGTTTGCCACGTGAACCTGTCCATGGGGTGAAACAGTTTTTGGTGGCAGGTTTTTGCATGCAGACTCAGATCTCCGGAACATCTTGAGATGCTTGGGCTCTCCACAAACCCAAAGGATGCAAAGAGCAGCACGTGCCGGTCAGCTGGAAGGTCCCTGGAGTGTTTGGCAGCAGGCACTGAAATTCCCAGCGGCTGGTTGGGACGGTCACACTCTTTTTCTTGGCTATTGCCTGGTCTTGAAGGTTTGGCCAAAAAGATCTTTACTTACAGTTCTTTTCGTTTGAACAACTGCTGATATGTCTCATGGAAACTAGGGGAATTGCTCAGGAATAAGTGCTTGCGACGCATTGCTTGTTTGTGATTTGTTTTTCATTGTTTCTCCTTTAAAAAAAAATCAGTTAATCAGTAAAAAGAAACAATCACCTGTGATTCAGGAGAGGAATCTCTCATTGTAAATAATAAATTAGTGTCGGGAGACCAGGCAGACAGAATGGTTGATGAATATCCTGCAGGCTGAAAGTTGTTTATCAAGCCTGTTTGAAGACTTATGACTAACAAGCTCATTTACAGAGTTTGGAGTCTGTTCATGAACCGTTCTCCAGCTGGGAGGATGTGGGAATCATCAGAAAATGTATTCACAAGTTACTCGATCATTTAAAAAAACGATCAAACAAACAAAGGCTGGTTTTTGGAAGGGAACTGTAAATTCCTCCTTTCCCCCCCAGGGTTTTCTGAGGCATTCCCCTTAGGAAAATTAGGGGCCCGGAGAAGAATGAAGAACCCCACGTTGCTTGCTAATGACCTATTTTGGTGCTAAACCTTCCTCTGAATGCCCTGCCACCGGCCAAGCCCTCCAGCTGCAGGAGAACCGGTCCTCCACAGGACATGCTCTGCGAGGTCCAGTCACGGGCGCCTGATGGGACAGATCCATCTCGTCTCCACCAGTGATTCCCAGCGGGGAAGTTGGGCTTGCTGGGGGAAGTGGCTGTTTTCACTCCTCTGATGAGCTTACAGTGCAGATCTCCCCCACGTCACAGCCCAGTGCGTTTCTGTGTGGTGCCCTGCAGGGAGGGCAGCGCAGGAGCCACTGGCGTCAACCTGCTGCCTGCATAAAGGGGGATGAATTTGGCATAAGAAGCCTATGCTGGAGCACTGTGGCTCTGTGCCCTTTGCAAATCTGCTCACCTGGCCTTGAACCAACTCTCCTGCTCAGTGCAAAATGCTGCATCTTTATGAGGAGAGGCAGATGTTTTTCACCCCCAGCATCTCCTGTAGCTCTGCCTTGTTTGTGGAGCGTCCTCTCATTGTGCTCAGCTGCAGAGAGGGCTCCAGGTGGGCTCCATTTGGGCAAGCTGCATGCCAAGGAAGAAAAGCAGTAAGGAGAGCCCCAGCATCCAGTTTAGGAGGAAAGAAGGGGTGCTTAAGCTCAACAAGAGGAGGATATAAACTGATCTCCAAGCCCACCTACTTCTGTTGCAGCAATTCTTCCCAGGTCTAGTGACAATAGGGAAACCCTGGAAGAGGTGGTGCAAGGGTGTTGTGGAGACCCCAAGCACAGGTCTGATGGAGGCAAACATGTAAAGGAATCAACAGTGTAGAGCTTGTCCTGCCTTGGGAAGGGAGTCCTTCCCCCAAGTTTCAGTGGCTGCGTGACTTTAGTGGGAACATGCCTGTGTACTTAACCCTGCGTTTCATCTGTCCTGGCCAGCACAATAGTGCTGCCTCCAATTTTCCCCCGCTTTCCAAGCAGGTTGCTGTGCTGTGTTCAACTGGGGTGCCTGTGGGGCAAGAGGGACCCATCCAGCTGAGGGAAAGCACATGGGCAGGGAAGGGACATGCTCACTGGGGGTGACCCACTGCTGGGAAACCAGGCAACAGATTTTCTAGACGTGCCTTCTGGCTTGGGCATTGTGGGCTGGAAATAGCTGGTGTGATTGAAAAGACAAACTAGTCTGTGATTAGCAAGAGAACCGCCCTGAAAAGCTGCCCTTCATCAATCTGGGCAGGTTCGTGTCTGCCTTTGTGAATGCTGTGTGCTCCTCCAGCCAGAGATAGTCTGTGCCTGGAGGAGGTTACAGCGAGAAAGTGAAGAGGACGCCTTGTTCTCAGAGGGTTGGAGCACTCTGTGCAGAGCTGGGTGCTGAATCCTGATTTTCTCGCTGGCAGTGGTGCTAGGATCCCCGTTCCCCCAGCCCCTCTTGCTACACCCACGGCATTGCTCTCCAGGCTTCGTCGGAAGGCCTTTGCTCTCTGCTCTGCTTCCCCAGTCTCCACTCCAAGTGGGAGCAATTTTGCTCTTGTGACGTATCACTGTCCCTCTCGGGCCATGCAATGCCGAGAGTCGTTCCAGACGCTTGCGATGATGGATTTGAATCCACATTTCCATGACTCTCTGGGAAGAGGTCTTTCTTTTTTTTCCCTCTTTAATCCATCAGAGAAAGGTAGAACAAGAGCCAGTGGCTGGGAGCAAAAGCCAGACGTGCATTCAAAGGAGGTAGAAAACATGCATTTTTTAACTGTGAGATGCAATGTAATCACTAGAAATAACTATGAAGGAGAGCGTTGGCTTCTCCATCCATGAACGTCTGGACGCCTTTTTGGAAGAGCTGCTTTTGTCAGCCGTGAGTTATTGGTCTCACTAGCGGGTAACTGGGTGAAACGCCATGGCTAGGTCCCGCACAGAAACCGGCAAACTGAAGAACTCAGCTCTGGCCGTGGGACGGATGGACACGCTGCAGCATTCCTGTGCAATTCGATGTCAGGGATATTCCTGCCAGGAAATTGGATCACAGGACCAGATGGAGAATGCAGATCCACTCGGTGCAAGTCTGTTTACAGGTTTGAATGAAAACATAGCAAGAAACACAAAAGAAAAGCGATGTCCTCATCTCTGATCATAACTCAGGCCCTTATGTGAACCAGCTGCCACACTCGTTTATAGGACAATCCCCTCTGCAAAATCCCGCTGTTAGGAATAGCAGAGATAGGAAAACCTCTGCAGAGCTACGAAGGGTGAACATCAGGCACGGAAATAGCCCAACTTGCTCTCATATTTCAGGACCTCTTCTGAGTTTACTGCGGCTCTGAAGAAAACAGGCTGTTGCGTGAGATTTCTGGTATTTCTGGCCAGGTTGAGAGTCTATATGAACGGTGTCTCTTGTAATTGCAACACTGTTGGCTTCGGGTAGAATGAGGAAAACAGGGAGAGCTGCAAATCTAATCAATGATCGGGAGGGGGATAAACGTGCTCAGCATCCTCGTGGGACAGAGGGGCTCCAAATCAATAGGGTGGGCCACAATGGTCAGAGCCATCTTTTGCCTCCCGTGTCTGCACTCCATTTTGCATTTGCTTGTCGCTAGCTGGGGAGGAGCCTGCTGAAACCAGGAATGGCCAAAGAGCCACAGAAAGGCGTCTCCCCCGTGAGTGTTCATAGCACGAAGCCCTCGTGGCTGGCCCTCTGCTTTGCCACCGAGCCCATGGGGATGGGAGCCTTCCACTCCACCAGGCTGGGCATTTCCCAGCACCGATACTCAGTGCTCATGGCCACGTGCTTGTGCACACACTGTTGGCCAAGGAGGATGGAGGCGCAGAGGTTTCCAAATGTGCTCCGTTCCTAGAAGGGCTGTTAAGTAAAAAATGTGCCGAGAAATGGTTTGGCAAACAGTTTGGTTTGGAGGAATTACGCTTTGCTTCGGTATGATTAATGATGGGGATGCGGGGGAAAAGATCAAAATAATCAAACTCCTCTTAAAACTTTGCTGGGCTGAGCCACGTTCAAAACTCAGCCCCGGGTGTGAAAAGTCAGAAGGTCTCTGAATTTGTCCCTGATTGACTCCAGGCAGGATACGAGCTTCTGAAAAAATCCTGGCGCCTCCACGAGCATGTTAAACCTCCCCCAGGCAGAGCCATGGCTGCGGCTCCAGGGCGTTCAGCATCACTGTGCAGTGCTTGGGTACACCTCGTCATGCTTCGCAGCCGAGCCGGGGACTGGGCAAGTCCTGGCTGTGCTGCAGTGAGTGTCTCTGGAGACCACCATCATCTTTGCCCAAGTCCTTCTTCTGAAAATGTGGCTATCCACTGCTGTGATCAGGAGGTACCACAAGGTGTGGATGTGAGTAGGGTCATCCTAAACTGGCTGTGATGTGCCTGGATTTTGTTGCAGGCTGTTTCCTGGCTGTTAATCCTGCCTTAGGGCAGCCTCTCTGTAAAGAGAAAAATTCTTACACACGTGGCATGCAAAAGAGAGGCAGGTACCTCCCAGGGGGAAATGCCCACCCTGACCCAAGCTGGTCCTGTTGCTTGTTTTGAGAGAGTTGAGAGGATGCTGAACCCACCGAGGTCAAGGATTTTGTCATTAGCTAATAGCAGAAGCTGCTTGGGAAGAAGTACTAGACATTCCTTTAATAATGTCGGCAGTCACAACAGCCAAAGAGAAGGACACCTTCCTACCTAAAAATGTAGCCAGGCACTTCTCGGGTGAATTGCTTCTACATGGAGAAATGCAGATTCTGTTCAACTGCAGCAGGCAGGAAATTTCTATCGGTTCCAGCTGGAGGGGGGAAACCTCCTCCAAATTAAAGTAATTACAGAGAAAGCAGATGCTTTGGGTAAATACTTTGATTCTATTTTTCATGTGAAAGCAGCATCTATGTTGAGGGGAAAAAACAGATTTTTATAAGCCTCAAAATGGAAAGAAACCACTTTGACTCCCCCCTCCCCCCAGCTCCTGAATTTGTTTGCTAAAACTTTTAGAAGTCCTGCTACAGGTCAGCTCCAAACAGGCTTTTAAAGTAGAGAGCTGAAAGCCTTTGGTTGCTGCCACTGCCCCGTGCCCAGTCGTGTTTGGGGGGTGATGCTGCGGGAGGATTTGGGGAGATGTGGAGGGCAGAGCCGGAGGGGCTTTTCTGTTATTCTGGTGCCATCTACTGGTCCGAGCCCACAGAAGGGGCTGTGGCAGCGGGAAAGGGGAGGGAAGCACGGGTGGATGGTGTGGTGCGGCGGGGGTCCCGCAGGAGCGTGGGCTGCTCGCCCTCCCTGCGCAGGGCACACGGACGCGGTCAGTGCTGAGCTCCCCACTGCCTTGGTCTCTGCTTTCTCCTGGTTTAATAATTAAAAAGACTGGCACAGCCATACGGAAACCTGGGGCTCAGGCTGCCCGTCCTGAGCTCCAGCCTCTTCCAGCTCTGGCCTCTCCAAGGAAGGCAAGGGGGTGTGATGTGAAGGAGGCAGCTGTTGGAGATGATGCTCCTGCTGCTGTGCACCTCCAGGTTGGGATGTCCACGGAGCGGTCGGGGCTGAGCTCTGCTGGGGTTTCCCTTCACTTTGGCAGAGCAACGATGTGCTCTCGTCTGGATTCTCGAGTGTCTTGTAAGAGCTTGGGCTCACCCAGCTGCTTGGTCTCTCACCAGCATTAGTAATGCCTCTTTCCTTCTACTGAACCACTGGGTTTTCAAGAAAATTGTAGGAGCTGAGTTATCTTCACAGTTCCTGTTCAAATTGTGGTCGAAATTGGCCAATGACACAAAAACTGCCAGGGGGATCAGAGGCAAAGAGCGTGTCACATTGTAAGTGATTTCTCCAGAAACTCAGTTGAAACCAGCTGAGGAAGCTGGGCTGCCCTTTTGGAAGGCACCTTCAAGGCGTTCGGTGCCCAGAGCAGCCCATCCAAGGACACAGTCTCCTCTCTGGGCACCCGGCTCCCACAGGAGGCTGGTGCGAGCTCTGGCCTGCGGCTTCTCCTCCGTCGCTGCCTCTCTTCTGCCACACGTTGCATGTTTGCTTT
>NW_008824411.1:5552600-5573770 GCF_000699105.1 Pygoscelis adeliae | reverse complement strand
GTTGTGGCTGCTTCAAAGCCCTGAGGCCCATCTTCAACTTGCTTCGCTCCAACGTGGCAAGCAGTGCTCTGAGCAAGACACAGCCTGCCTTGAACTCAGCCGGGACAGGGAGCAAGGAGGAGAGGGGGAAAGATCTTCGATGAGTTTTTTTCCAACAATCTTTCCCACTTTTTTTGTTTTTCAGTTTAAAGGCAAGACTCACAGCAGGAGAGCTAATAGCTAGAGGGCAGTATCTCTGCCCTGCAAATGTACTCTCTGCTCTAGCAAACACAGGAGGTATTACCCCTTTGGTTACTATCAGTAGTAACTTTCAAGTGCTTGGTTTTCAAGCCTTGAAATTTCCCAGGCTCATTTTCTCTAATGGTTTGAGAGAACTCAAAGCCCTTTCTGTGTGAAAACTGGAGGCACGGGGAGGTTTTGGTGACAGGCTGTACCTGAAAGCTGGAAAGGCTGATGCTTGGGTACCAAGGACTGCTGGGTGAGAGAGGATACCCCAGAGCCACCCGGGCAGTTGCAGGAATTCAGCACTATTTTGGGGCAGCCTGGCCTGTTTCAGCCAGTGCTGGTGGAGCTGGTGGTGGACCTACAGGGCAGACGTGCAGTTCGGGTGGATGGGGGCATCCGTCTCTCCGGACGTGCCTCTGGGTGAGTGCAACAGCAGGTCTCCCAAGGCAGGCAGTGAGGATGGCACTCTTGACTTTGGCCATAGGCTGGCAGGTAACCAGGGAAAGATACAGTCCGTGCCCAAGGGTGAGGAGTTTTAGTATTTTATTACCTCTGTGCAGGTTGATAGATGCAATAAAACTGCCAGAGCAACTGCAAAACAAATGCCTGAGCAACGGAAGAGGTTTGTGGGAGAAACCTGCATGTCATATCACAGCCCAGGCTCAGCAAGCAAGAGGACTTGAAGTCATCTGTGCATAAATGATAATCATCGGGAGCACTTTTGCCTCCCCTGTTCATGTAAGGCAAGATCAGAGTGCTGTTAGCCAGAATGAAATGTAATATTTGTTTTAGTAACCCATCCATCCTTCATCAGGGATGAGGAGATGAATTCTCCAGCTTAAAAGAAGCTTTTCATCTCCAGCTCCTGCAATCCTTCTAATGCTGGGAACAGATTTGTTCAAAATATTACTTGGGTTTAATTTATGTGAAGACTTGGGGTTTTCTTTCTCTTGCTTTTGATTCAGGAAAACATTGCTATTCATCAGGGGCACTTAAACTATCAGTGAAGTAAAAGCAGTGTCTAAGCTGGGAGCAGCCCCTGCGTCCCCTGTGAATTCGGCAGGCGCTCGCTCAGGAACGAGCCCGTGGCAGTAGATGACATACGGTTTGGTACGCTTCTTCCCGTCAGACGTTGGGAAATAAAACATGATTCTGATACAGTTGTTTGACAATGTTAGCTTTGTCTCCCTGTGAGTCTCTGTGTAAGGAGAGTCAATTTAAAAGGCCTTTTTTCCTGACAAAAAGCTGGGAGAGGACTCCAGGGTCTGCCCTGTCGAAAATGCCATCTGACTTCTGGAGCGGGAAATGGCCAAGATTTTCCCGTGCGGTTGCCTCAAGTTGGGCGTTTCAGCCTGTAGTTAGGTGCCTGACTGCAAGTGGCTTGAGCATCAAAGGGCTCTGCAGATGGGTTTAGCTGTCACGCTTCAGCTTTTAAAATTGAGCCAACTGGCGAACGATAGACCCTTACTACCAGGATGCCAGCTTTTGCCTGGCTTGCTAACAGAGTGCCTGAAGCCTTTATGGGAGGACTGTCGCTTACCACATGAATGTGCCATGCCAGTACAGCAGGACCGAAGTCCAGTCTCAGCATTGCTGTGACTCCTTGAAGGACCATAGCTCTTAATTCTTTTTTTATTATTTTTTTTTAAGCTCCAGATTCTGGGGTCATGTGAAGACCTGGGGTAAAAAAAGTACATCTCTGGCAGCGTGGATAAGTCAGAAAGATGAGACTCAGTCAGCTTCAAGGTTAAAAAAAAGCAGAGGGTGCACCAAGAGAAGGCACAGTCTGTCTGGAGCTTGTCTCGATGCCAGTCTCCTACAGAGGCAATTGTGCGATTCTGGGAGGGTCCAACTTATGGTCGGTGAACGTTTCTGTTGGTCTTGTTTTGGTTGCTCCTGCTGTGTGCGAACAACACTGGGTAGCACAGCCAAGGCAAAGCCATCCCCTCCCCTCCAGCCCAGTAAAGACGCACAGACACACTTAATTTCAAGCCAAGTGACAACTCCTGGGCTTGCAGGAGCAGGGGTTAACTCAAAGGCTGCAGACGCTGTGCAGGCATCTGGGCTTTACAAGTGCTGGAGCAGTGCATGCTAACACAGGGCAGGCTGCCTGCTGCAGGCTGCAGCTATGTGCAAAAAGTCTCCTTTTCCCCCTTTCATTTTTGTTGTTGCTGCACAAGTCCCGTGAATGGTTAAATATCCTGCCAGGGTGAGGTAAACGATGGGTCTTTGCCCAATAAACCCCTGTCTTTGTAGGTTTGCTGTAGCTGCGCCTCTCTGACTTGGGCTGGGGAAGGAAACAGTAACGTTCTTGCAGGGCGCAGGGACAGGAGTGTTTTACAGCTTGCTGAGCGGGCTCCAGGTTTGCGGCAGGAAAACCTAGCTCAGGCTGACCTCTCCGGAGCCCGCTCTGAGAGCCGAGGCAGTGATTGTTTCTGGACTGAGAATTTCCATCGCTTTTTCCATGTTAACTCGAGATAGCGCTGGCCCCGTGCAGGGGGCCAGGTGATGGTCTTTCCCTTCTCCAGGCATACATGCTCTCTGCAGAGCGCTTCTGTGTGCGCTCCTGTGCAGACACACCGCTCGTCCTGAGCAAACACCAGGAAGGTTTCTGAAGGTTTCCTTTTCTGGAGCATTCAGCAAGCCAGAGTGGAAAGAGGTTTGAGGGCCTGGGGAGTTTGCTGGCAGAGCTCTTTCCTCCTCTTGGAGAGGTAGGAATAATCCCACAGGACAGGGGCAGCATAGCTGTCTCTCGGATGTAGCTGAGCTGTGTGGGATCAGGAGGTGATGGAGTTCCCAAATCACCACCTTGGGCACAGAGCCAGGTAACCCACCCATTGGGTTCCATGCCCTCCTGACCTGTCCATGCTGTTGTCTTCAGTCTGTCCCAGCTGAACATCCAGCACAGAGGAATGAGACACTTCTCTCTTATTCCTCCTTAGCACTAGTGAGCTGTGGGGCTAACAAGCTTGGGGCATTTTGCTCCAAATGGAGCAAGATGCTGCTGTGTGGCTCGAAGGTTCTTTGCAGGCTGGCTAGAAACACCGCAAGCCTGGCTCTGCCGGGCTCTGCCGGCTACACGTCAGCCCTGCAAGGCCCTTGCAGATATCAGCTTGCTGTGTCTCGAGCCCTGTGGCTGAACTTGGCAGGCACGTGAGCCAGAGGGTCGGGGAGAGGGGTGTCACCAGTCCTAAACCAGGCAGCAGCCTCCCGAGAAGGGGAAGGAAGCGCCGCGTCCTCAATCCCCCCACTGAACTGGCAGCTCGCACCAAGTATTGTAGCCGAGTGTGTTTGCAGCGTTTTGTGGGGCTTAATCTGTTGTCATCGAAGCCAATGACAAATTCCGTACTTTCTGCAGCTGACGCTAAATAGGTCTTTTGAAGGTTGTAATTTCTCATTTAACCGATGCCAGTTGCAAATACTTTGTGCTGAGGAATAACCCCTTAGCGCCAAATAAAATACGGTGGAAGTCTGTGGCATGTTTTTCAGCGTATTGTTAGTTACAGCCCTCCTGACAGAGCACATTCTATGCTGAAGATAAATGCTTGGGAGTCTCTTGCCAATTTATGTCCGAAAGGGCTTTTCTTGGATGTCCTCTTCTCTGTGGAAAATGCTTTTCTGTTTTTCCAGCAAACATTTAATGAGCTGTGCTTAAAAGAAAAAGAGGACCTATTTCAGGACCAGACCGTTCTGCTTTAGTTCTCTCCGAGCTGGTTTGTGGCTCTTTGGGTGCTCTGATCTTTGTTACACCATGTTGCATGGCAATGGTCTTTGCATAGCAATATGCTTGTTACAGGACCTGCGTGGGGGATGTTTCAGTCCACCCAGCACCACTCTGTAGTTGTCCCTTGTGCCCAAAGTTGAAGAGTATTCTCAACTGGCCCGTCTTGGAAAATCCAGGCTCCAACCAGGCTGCAGGTACAGTTGTTGGCATATTAGGACACTGGATTCCCATGCTGGGATCTCAGTCTTTCCATTTGAATTCAATTTCTGTGACCAAGGGGAAGCCTGGAGAGCTGGTATGAGTGGCCTGGGGCCAGTCAGAGGGACGTGCCTGCAGGGATGTGGCCTGGCAGTGGCCCATGGCCAGGACCTTCGTGTCTGGCTGCTCACAGCTGCTCGCCAGTCCAGGCTTGGAACTCCTGCCAGCACTTCCAGTGCGTGGCTGGGACCTGAGGCTGGCAGGAGAGGGCCTTCAGCTTGAACCATGGTGTCCATCCCCGGTACTCCTTACTGGGAGATGTATGGAGAGCTGCACAAGGAGGAGGAGGGAGGAAGCCACCTCTCACAGGGGATCACCTGCACGCTCACTAATGCATTTAGTCCTGTGACCAAAGAGGTTGGCAGAGATTTCCTAAGTGAAGTCAAAGGTTCTCAAGGTTTCTGTGAGCAGCCAGGAGCAGCTGAGCTTTCTTTCCTAGGGACGAGGTGATTTCAGAAGTCCCCTCAAGCGATGCCATTGGTGGAGCAGAGTGGAAAGCCCATCCCACAGCCAATTCTGTCTAAATCGACCCAGACATCCAGGCCCTGGGATGATGGTTTGGTAGGTTGACAAGGCAGAGGGGGCCGCTGTACTGCAGCAGTGGGACGACCTGAGGTCCCGTGCAGGCGATGCTCAGTGCTCACCTGCTGTCATATGGCCACAGCTGTGGCTGACCCAGAGGAGACTGAGCTTGAGCTTCAGGAGCTGTGTGCTGCCACGGCCTGGGGAAGCCTCAGGACAGGGACATGGTGGTGCCCATCAGCTGATGGGGTGCCATTAAACTTTGCTATGGAGCCCCGTTAACCTGAAATAAGTCCATGTGCCTTCATTTATGAATCAAAACTGACAGTTTTTCTGCAAAGGATTAAGAGCAAAGCCAGCATCAATGCGGAGCCTCGCTGTTAACACTGATGATGGCTAGGAAACGTGGTCTGCAGTGCTCACAAATACACCAGCTAGCATTTGCATATGCAACTGAAATTAAATAGCTGCTGTGTATCTTTATACCATATACTAAAAGTGTTTTAATTACTTGCTGTTAATTTATTCTCTGTGCTGTGAAACTCAACAGCATGAATGGCACAATTGTAATGTGAATGCCTCCCACTTCTGGTTTATTTTGAAGTGATCTGCTTTTTGTCTGCACCCCTGTAAGTACAGGACTACTAGATGTGTTATGAACAAAGAGAGTGGCACAACACGTCCTCCAAGAGTGGGATGTCTAAACAGATGAGTGAGGCAAAGCAAGAAAGGAGACGGAGGTGCAGAGGAGCAGACTGGCTTGCTCACAGCTGTTTAGAAAGCTGGAGCCGGGGAGTTTCCCTGGCTGCCAAATCCTACCCTGCTCCTCTATCTGCTGTCACCAGCTTTGCTTTTGTGCTGGTTTTGTTGCCATCTCCCAAAGCTCTTCCCCCAAATGCAGCTTCACTGAGAGCTGGGCGCATCATGTGGGCTCCAAGGACACGAGTCTGGCAGAGACCCGATGAAGTCATGTCGTCAGTCCACCTTTCCCCCAGGGCAAGATCGAATTTGCACATGCTGTTTGACCTACGCCAGTCCTGACACATGTTGCTCTAGCTCGTTTTAAGGACCTCTGATGATGGAGAAATCTGTATAATATATGCTAATGACCCCCATGAACTTGAATCTGGTGGAAGGTCATTTACTGATTTCAGGAGGGCTTTGATCTGGAGCAAAAGCCCTCATTCTGCGGTTCATCGGGAGTCATTAGAGTGGAGAAGGACCGGAGAGGGATGGTTTTAAACTTACATACTGTGTTGAATATGGCCCTGAGGCTAGGCATGCTGTCTCTAAATATCCTCAAACATCATTGTTTTTCTAGTGAAAAACATCACCTGGCTCCCATCGGTTTTGTTCAATAGTTTTCTATTATTTGGAGAACTTTTTTTCCCCAGGTTTTCCATTGCAATTCATATTCAAATATCAGTGTTTCTTGGCTTAAAAATACTTTGTACTCGACTTATTTTATTTTTACTTTAAGTGTTAGTAAAAATGGACATAATGAAATAACCAGCAAATGATTTTGCCAGAGGGTTGGTCAAAAAAATTATAAGATGTTTTCCTAGGGAAAAAACAATCCGTTTAAAAATTTCTCATTAAACATAATTGGCATTTCTGGACATGACTGACACTAGGAAGTTTGAAAAAATGCCCATGCTAACAGGCCAGGGGACAGGAATTTGCTGTATCTGACAGGCTGTATGCAAGAAGGATGCAGCACTGCAAACTCGGCAGTGCAGCTTTGCCAACGTGTCTAGACAGCCCATCTCCACGGGGGAGAGAGAATCTTATTTCTTGGACCCGCTCCATCTGTGGCTGCTCCGATGAGACAAGCCCACTTACTGGTCTCCTTTATCGATGGAGACTTTGTGTCCAAGTTTGGGGTTGTGCTGAGCTTGCTCAGCCCTCGTTGCGTGGTGACCAGTCGTCTGCATGAACTGATTTGGGCTCCCGCAGCTGGCGGGATGCAGTGGTTGGAGCAGGGGAACGGGGCGCAGCACGGGTGCGTAGTCATGTTTCTCCAACTGTGCTACTTTGGGTGAGCCATCAAATCTTTTGCTGGTTTTGAGATACTCCTCTGTTAGGTGAGGATGTGCCTAGTCTGGCAATGGATGTGATTCATTAGCTAGAGCCTTTAAAAACCCTTAAATTCTGCTAAATTGTGCTAGAGTGGCAGCATTAGTCTGCTAGCCCTGCACCAGAGCAAAAGCAGTGCTTTGTGGCTGAGATATCCTGCATCTCCATACAGGTCCCCTAAATTGTCTGATCCTCCAGGTTAGAGTATCTGACATTTCAGCCAGATTAAGGGCAGCAATAAGCAGATATCCTATAATATATTCATCACCTGGAGGCAAAGATTATTACTCCGTATTAGGGATTGTCGTTTCCAACATATCCCTCGGTTGCCCCAATTCGCAGGAGCTCTGACAGTCGTTATTCTGCGTCCTCTGCTGGGAGTTGCGCTTTTCAAACTGCAGTGAACTTTGTGGAAATACAGAGGTTTCCATTTTTCAGCCTTTTGATTTAAAATCTCTAGATGATTGTTCAACTCTGGCAGGGAACCATTCAAAATACATTCCAAAATATTCATCATTCCAGCAGGCTAAGAAACATAAGATGCAGCAATTTATTAGCTAATGTGAAATGCATTTGCTGTCCAGAAGAGGCTAAGGATGGAGGTGGATCTGAGCCTGATTTCCCTTTGCATCCTGCAGAGCCGGAGTGCGGAGCACGCTGGAGCCTGTGGTCCGTCCCATCCGCCCTCCTGTTTTGCTGAATGTCCCCGTGTCCAGCAAAAAGCCCCCAGAGCCCAGCAGCAGCCTTGTCCCTCCTCCCTGTCCCCTGGCCTTAGAAGAGCAGGTTTTCACTATGGACCTGGGAAGGAGAAAGAGTTGTTTTGAAATGGCCCTACACAATCTAATCCCTTTGCCTCCTGTAGCGATGCGGGATGTAAAGGTCCTTTATCCCCCACCCAAGGAGCGTGCTCCCAGTCAGGATGCTCAGCCCTTGGAAGAGGCAGGTGGGCTGGATGCTGACAGCTGGGCTCAAGTTCTGTTATTTCTGGATCTCGGATGCCATCGTTTTTCCAGTTGTGATCAAGAGGGAGCCATAAAATGCATTAACGGTCAAAATCTGGATTTCTAAGCGAAGCTCTGCAGAGGCTCCAGTGCAATTTGCTTGGTAGGGACGATGGTAGTGGCGGTCTGATTTGGTCGAAACACATTTGTTCTTGGGTGCTAATGAAAGGGGAGCGCAGCCTGTGGAGAGCTGGTTTCGACATTCTCACCGTCGTTTGCACTGCCCCTTCTCCTGGCCCATGATGCCCCATGGTCCCGGCACAGTCGTTCTGTGCCATGCAGTTTGCAGTCCTGGATATTTCAACAATAAACAGATGAAAAATCCATTGAGAACAGTGTTTCTGCCTACCGGTGGGGCCAGCTGGCGTGTGCATCCCACCGGTCATTGTCTGCTCGCGCAGGTCCCACGTACCAAAAAAACATGTCCAAGTGAATTTCCAGATCCAGTCGGGATGGGGCTGTTTAATAATGGCACTTCTCAGCAGCACAGTGGGCCTCCGCGGGGACCTGAACAAGCGGAGACATTCATGAAGTTGGTCAGCTTGAGTCAGTCTTTCCCGGTGCGGGCGGGAGACTGCTGGGTAACGTTTGCAGACTCTTGCGGCTGCCACAGCGTTTGGAAATGAGCCAGCTGAAAGGCCCGAAATGCCAAGTGGTTCATCTGCAACGTATATATGGAGTGAAAAAAAAATCCCCCGCAAAGCAGCCCTTTTCTATCTTGGCAAAACCTTTTTTTTCCTTTCTTTTTTCCTCTCCTTTCCTCCTCCTTTCCTCCTCCTTTCCTTTTTTTCTTTTACACTTAACGGCTTCTTGCAAAAATATCTCTAATTTTTCCTGTTAGAAAGTTTTTCTAGCTGAAGTTCATGAGGATTTTGTGCCACTAGTGTTTTTAAACACTAGAGAAAATGTAATAAAAGCAGTGCTGCCCAGAGTTCAGGTGGGTGTGCACTGGGAGGGGGACTGCAGGGTCCCCGCTTCGTGGCTTCTGGCTGATGCATCCTTCTATGTGAGTGCTAACAGGGAGGCTCAACCTTCTGAATCTGTGGCCATCAGAAGAGGGTGGAAGTGGTTTCTATCTGTTTGGGTCTCAGGGACTACTCTGAGGGCTGGAGAGACCTTGAAAAGACTGAAGTGTACCATCCGGAAGGGTTGGAGCAACCATAGTATTGCCTGTGTTGTGCTCCTGGCTCCAGTACAACCCATTAACCCCTGGCCCAAGCACCAGCACCACATCGTTTTTGCTCTCTCCTAGGGACTCCTTCCTGTGGAAGGAATCAAAATCCACCCCACGCTTGGTCCCTGCAATGAGGGAGTCTCCCTAACACGTTCTGTATTTTGTTGTTAGAGTCTTGCCCAGCAGCTTGGCGTCAAAGGGCATATTGATCCCTGAGACCTGGGGCATAGGTGACACCTGTTTGTGATTTGTGTCGAGCTATAGGTCTGTGGCTCACCTCTGTACATAAAGAGAAACGGGACACCAGGTAAATCCAACAGGAAAGCAGGTGGAAATAATACTGTGTGCCTTTTGTGTAACGCGTAAGCCTGTGGAGCTCGCTGGAGGGGGATATGAGTGTGGAAAATAGATTAATAGCCTGTCCTTGCCTAATTGTCATGACAGTCATTGCCACTATCTTTGAGGCAGCTGGTGGTATCCAGGTGGACGTGGATACTGACCTTCCTGGTGCACCAGTCTGCTCCTCATGGGAAGTTCTCATTACACGGTCAAGCTAAGAGCAGTGTTGACTCTTAAGAAGAATACTCTCAGCTGTTGTGCTGGTTTGGGTATACACCACATACATGTTAGAGTTAAAAGGGGCAGCATTACACAATTCGGCTTTTCAAGCCTTCGTAGAAAGGACAAGAAAGGGTGCCGGAGAGGAGAGGAGAAAGACGTTATCTGGAATGAACTAGGGCAGGGAGGGGGCCAAGAGCATAGAGAGGCGGCTTTGGAAATGAGAAAATACCAATGAGGCAGGGCGGAGGTTAGGAAGTTTGATCTTGGCTGCATGAATGCCGTTCCTAAGATGAAACATCAGGACACATGGCATGGGAAGGAGAGCTGATGGGAAGAGGATGTGGGCGTTGGAAGTCATACCCCTGACCTTGCAAAGCCATGACTTTACACGTGTTCAGCGCTGCCAAACGCACTGATCCCAGGTCTTACCCAAAAATAAGGAAGGGGCTGTGAAGGCTGAGGTGCTCCAGCTTTCCAGGGAAGGTCTGGTGGTCATACTGGCACCAGTGGCTGGATGTCATTGCGGAGGAGTGCTGCGCTGGGAAGCACAGACCCGTTTTAGATATGATACCTTTGCATATGGTGGTAGGGTTTGGCTGGCGGAGCTGTGTGATTGCATTTCTGCTCTTCTGTCACAGGTCCAATGCTTTTGTGGCATCGGACTACCCTAACGAGGGACTCGAGGGGGACTGCAGCCCCCTAGGATCCTGTCCCCTCCCGAGCCTGGTAAATCCACCCTGCTGGATCGCCGCCACAGTCTGGTGGTTTGGTCTCTTTGTCAGTTACAAAGTGCAGTCTCACAGAACATGATTTGCCGCTGGCAGGCTTTTAAAATATGTGTTTGCTTTTGATTATATTTTTTTAAAATTAATTTTCCAAGGATCAATGTGGTAATGCATATAAAAATTACAATATGTAAAACAAAGTATAAAAGCATACAAGGAATTCCAAACACATAACATACTGTGCCTTGGAGCTTATGAGATCCATACAGCGCTTATTGTATTATGGGAACACTCTGACCCCAAGACCCGGCGGAAAGGCTTGTTAGAAGAGCAGGACTAAGCCATGTGCCTTATGAGCTGTAGGATGCCCAGAAGGAAAACCCTAGCGAATATAAAAGCAGAGCTGTTACAGCAGAACTCAGACTGGTCTGTGGGATCTAGGGGGACTTTCAATGGCTTTGTACCAATTTCTGGAGAAGGATGTATGCTTTTGCCCCCCGCAAATATTGTTCTCCCAGTAATTAACACTTAACGTCATGTCTTTCCAGGGATACTCTCTGGATTTCCATTGGATCATGATTACTTTTTTTTTCTGAACATCATTTCTTCTGTCAACTCCAGCATGCGCGAACGTTGACGTGGTTAGGGAGGATGCACATCTTAGCTGCTATAACTGTCCATGTGCTCTGCAGGTTCCCACCAGATGAGAGGCAGAGCACCAGAGCTGAAACCACCCTGAAAAGGAGTTTTATCTTACATTTGCCATAGGATAGAGCTCTTAGCTGCCAGGGAGGAGCTCATGCTGTGGGTCAGGAGCAGCGCAGGTTGGGGTTGCAGGGGGACCTGATCCCCAGCTCTGCAGACCCCCAAAAGTGCAGAGCAGAGCACAGGGGATGCCTCTGCACTCAGATCCCTGCAGCACCTGGTAAGCCTGGGTGAAGACAGTTTGCATGCTGGAAACTAGTCTTCAGGAGCTCAGAGGTGTCTACAAGCTCTCTACCAGGAAAGCAACAACCCCAAGACCTCGTTCCTGGTGGGCGAGAGTCACCGGCTGGTGCTGTGCCTTGAAACCCACCTGGAAATGTCCCTTTCGGCCATGATGCAGGCAGGAGGTCCCTCTGCTCGAGCGCCTGTCCTCGTGGAGGACAACAAGGGTTTCACCGTCGGCGCTGGTGAAGCCGTGGTTGTACAGGACCTCAGTGAGTGAGTTCCCCTAGTCTGGCAGGCAGAGCCGAGTGCAATGGGAGACCGTAGGCACGCTATCCATGCAAAAGCTATTCACAGCTCTGTAATGATATGTAATTGTTTGTATGCGGTCAGCTAAAAATTATGCTGATAGGTTCCATATTGCAGACACTTCGCAGAGGAACTGCCGTAGTCCCGTGGGTAACGCTGAAAATACACACACTTTTCCATTTAATATTAAAACTCATGTTTTGTATGAAAAATTCAGTATTGCCTTTCTGAAGTTCCATGCTCGTGCACAAAATAACTTATTTTTTATATGCAAAAATTGAACCTGATTAGTTTATGAGATAATCAAAAGCGAAGGCTTTTCTTTAAAAGAAATATGTTTCTTTGATTTCTTCTTTTTTTTTTTTCTGTGTTCCTGGTGATCTTAACAAGACTGGAACTTCAGATACTTGAATTTTCTGTATAATTGAAATAACTTGAGGCCTTGTGCACTGATGGTGCAGAAAAAACAAACAAACAATCAGCAAAAGTTAGAAAAAAGCTCAGCCGATGTTGTGTAATGGGAGAAAAACAGTAGTTCAAAAGTCTCTGTAGTCTGACCTGTAATCACAAACACAAACCTGCTGTTATCGTGGTTGTACAGCTGGGCTTGGTATCGCTGCTCGTCAGAGCTAGCTTCAGTATGACTTAATAGGCATCTTCTACCTTAACATATTTAGTTTTCTTTTAAGTGTCATCTTCATTCCATGTTGCCTACATTTGTGATGTCTGGTGTAGGGTAATTGTAACTTTTCTGTGTAGCATTTGCGTACCCTGAAGTTAAACCTTATTTCCATTTGAAAATACTTCTCATGCATGGAAATACATATAAACTGGAGTTCGTTCTCTCCTGGGAGCTTTTAGAAAGATACTTCAGGCAACTCTGAGCATGAAATCTTATCTGTGTGGGTCCCCTTGCCCCTCTTCTGTCCCTGCTCACATCTGGTGGAGATGACGGATGCTGCTGGGCAGTGGGCTCCTGCTGCCCAGAGGAGCGGGGTCCTTCCAGGCGATGCTCGGGAAGAGAAGCTGCAAAACCAGTGATTGACCTGGCTGTCCAGCCTGGTCAAAGACATGGAAAACAAGCTGAGGGAAAATAGAGGTGCAAGGCTTTTCCCCGTTTTCTGCCAAAGGGATGTTTTCAGGCTGGAAAGTGGCTTTTCATGTTGAGATCATCTTGTTTAGGGTGAACCTCGCTCTGGCCGGGCTTGGTGCCAAGCGCTGTTGGTGTCTGTCAGCTGTTTTAGATGGGGTGCGATCTCATCTTTGCACGAGCAATGGTGGTGGGACCCCCTGCCCATGGGCAGACCCACTCTGTGGCACACTGGCTCATCTCCAGCGTCCCGCATGAGTGGAAAATCGCTTGAGACGCATCTCAAATCAGTTGGAGCAGGGCTTTATCATCAGGTGGATTTTGTATGTTCCCGTCCCTGCTTCCCACTCCCCTTCCTGGTGCCTTGTTTTAGCTTTGATTAAACCTTTTGGGTTTGGGTTTTGTTTTTTGTTTTTTATGATATAAGTTGACAAAGCTGCCCTGCGCTCAAAGAGTTGCAGTATTTTGGAGGGATATAATGAATCGAAAGCAAAGCAGAGCGCGAATAAGACTGGAACGTGAGCCTGCAAAGGGCTGTAACTGTCTGGACGGCTGATGTTGGGGAGAGGAGTCTGCCTGGAGACAGGGGGGACCCGCGGAAATATTTCTACTCAAGCTTCTTAAAATTTAACTTTAAAACCAATTAAAAAAAAGTTCCTTTCCCTTCTGTTCTCCTTTTTCCTTTCTTTCTCCACCACTCTGAATAAAACTTTTTTTGGTTTGCAGGATTTTTTTTTATTTTAAAAGAGCTAGGTTTTTGGTTTCTAGATTTTTTTTCCCTGTGAAATATTTTGTCTTGTTTTTTCTTTGATCTGTGTTCAAACTTTAGCAGTAACTTCTTATTTTGAAGGCTGTGATTATAGTGTGATTCCTTATTTTCTTCCTGAAATCCTTTCTCAGTTTACAGTTTATATAACTGATGTGACAAATCTTTCCTGCCTTACCGTATATGATATTGCGGTTAAATGTCTCTATCCCTCACTTAATTAAATCCAATTGTTTACTTTCAATTCGGATCCAATTAATATATTATAATAGCTGGTTCTGGACTTAATAGAACTGGTCAAAACTTTTCAAAACTGCCCACACAATGTAAATCCCATCTGGAAATTAGTTTTTGTTCTGACCTGGAATGAAAGCAAGTATGCATTTTTTTTTTGGAAATAAAAAATATGTTGCGGTTGCAAGTATTGGTGGAAAAAATACTGATCTTGTAACTTATATGTACGCATTTAGTTCTCAACCCTGTTTTGCTTTATAATGTATTGTATTTTCAGTGTGGCATCCCAACAGGAGCCATCTGATGGGCTACCCCGGTGATAGTCACAGACATTAGGACAGACGCTGTGCAATAAGGAGCATAGATCGGAATGTCTTCAAGTGTGGATCTGCCTCGTTGCAAGAGGAGACATGATGAGCAAGGGAAAAAAGAATAGGACGTGTCATACTGTATCACTTAGGAGCAATTAAAAATGCTTTGGTGCGTCCTAGAAGTGCATTTGTGTAGGACACCAGGATTTGCATGTCATGGGTGAATGTAGAAATAACACAGGAAAACACAAATGTGGAAACAGGAAACAAAATCCCCCAGCCCAACATGAAAGGTTGGGATTTTGAAATGAAATTCCCAGATTTTCCAGCATCGGGTTCCTGAGAGAACGTGCATTTCGATCTCTCTGGGGAACGCGTTTGCAAGCAGCTCAGCTTTTGAGAACGCTGCTTGTAATAAAACATTTCTGATTAAAAGAATGTTGATGAAAGACTTCTGAGCCATCTAAAAAGCTTTAGAGCTGTTTTCCTCTTCTCTCCGTTTCTGCTGACTCCAGTCACTAATGCTGTCAACACTATTTAGGAATACCATTTTTCAGTGTTCAGCGTTGTTTCCTGATAAAGAAATAATGGCAGAAAAAAAAAATACCCTGCTGACATGTTGAAGGCAGCCGGTGACTGCTGTGAGCAAGGTGACATTTGCAGACACCTGGGGTTTAGGTGTCTGCGTTCCCTTGTTAGCAGTTTTTAATCAGCATATGGCATGTCTGCATGGCAAAATGCAAGGAGTGATCAACCCAGCAGCCCCCTGGTCTAATACGGCTATTATTATTTTTTTTTCCACTACCCAAGTAACTTCTGTAGACATTTGGATCTAGCTGTGTTGTGCTGTTCCAGAGGTGCAGTGAAAGGAGATCTCAAAATCCCATCCCTGCTGTCGCAAGTTGTGCTTAGCTGTCGAGCCACCTCCATCCGGCTATGTCTTGAAGAGGGGGTCTCTGCGCCAGCCTGTGCTGGAGGTATGTTAGCCAACGGTGTCCTGACCGTGAGTCACTGCAACACAGCCATTGCCTGCAACTTTCCGTTTCTTGGCCCTGCTATTTTTGGGTCTGGTAATTACGAGGTGAGCTGTGAATCACCGGTGTCTCGCTTTACGCTGAGAGGAAACCAGGCAAATTGTGTTAACGTGCTTGGCAGGAGGGATTCTTGTTCTCCAGCGTTTTACAGGCTTTGGCCCTTCTTCTTGCTCCCCAGAGCGATGTGCTCACCCTTCCTGATGTGTAACTGTCACGCAGGATCTGAGCAATGGCCAGACAGCCTTGGGCTCGTGCTGCCTCCAGCTGGGTGTCATCTTCTGGGCAGGAACTGATGCTTCAAAGGCCTGGAGGGGATTCCCAAGGGGTCTAAGAGGCTTTTATTGATTTGTTCATCCAGTCCACATAGGCAAGGTTTAGATTAGAAAATAGCATCAAATGGATAACTCAGAAGGAGGCCAGACACACATGTTGACATTGGCCTCTACGGCAGCTGGTCTTGCAATGTTTCTGCCATTCAAAGGGACGATCGTGCCCTAAGGCTTGTTCTTCACCGTTTGCTGTGTTGTGTGGTGCACGGCATCACAACTATGTTGAAGCTCGCCAGTAAAGCTAGGGGGAAATCACTGACCCTTTTTGTAGAGGCTTTGATGATGAGTCAAGAGAGGAACATGCAGGACTTTTCTGCTTCTTTGTAAGGGACGGACCCTGTGACGGTGCTAAAGCCCCCAGCAGGTAGAAATGCGTGCATGGCCTTCTGCACAAGCAGCGGTTAAATCCCATCCCTCTGCTTCGCTGCTTTGCTTCCCACCACCTGAGCAGGATAGATTCACCTGTAGCCTTGTTTTAATGGCCCGAGATTCCTACGTGTGTTTGTTTTTCTTGCACGTTCCTGCCTCTGCCGGTCCCTTCCCAGCTGAGCTTCACAATCCAACATGCCTGTTAAAAACTGGTCTCCAAATGCTTCCTCTCAGATACAAGAAAACCGAGGGTGTATTTTTGCACCCAGGAATCCCCAGGCTGGAAAGGAGTCTGCAGGGATCGTCAGGCTGTTGGAGAAGGACTGAGGGCAGAGGAGCTGTAAACCTGCAGGAATTTGAAAAACCTATTTTAATTTAAAAGGAATGTCCTTTTGTTCCCAAATGGATGGGCCTCGCTCCAAAGGCACTCAGGTGCAGTAACTGTTACCAGATGGGCTGTGAAAAGCAACACAAACAGGTGGTGAGGACAACCATAGACTTTAATTTCCTTGTCAGCTTCTCCCTATGCCTTACATACCCCCTCGAGAACAGGAGGATGAGGGGAGCTGTCATATTTGTATACGGCAAAAGGAATGACTGTTGAGGGGATATTCTGCAACTGTATACAGCAGGTCAAGCTCTTGGACTGTCGTCTGGGCCAAGATGCGCAGTGATTAATTTAAAATATAATTCACTAGCACATGCATTTTTATAGATACAATGATCAATACATTTTAATGCATGCTGACATGTATATTGGCTCAGATCCTCCCAGGTGTAGCTACTGTTCTTCCACGTAAGACAGTGGGACCACACTGACATTGCCCACCTGGGGCTCTGCCCGGTGTGCTTGGGAGTGTTGAAGGCTGGGGCTGCAGGAGCATGAGAAGCCTTGATGGTTTTGGTGGGACCCCACACGTACTGGAGCACTTGAACGTCACACAGGTGACGGCATACCAGTCCTGCAGCCTGAACAGGGCTGTTTTACAGAGGCAGCAGTGGCCTCCTGCTCCTGCAGGCTGGTGCCTTGCTCTCCACTGCTTTCGGTGTGGCTTCGCATGGTAACTGGTGTGTTTGCTGTGCTGTGACTGGTGTGATGAGTGAACATACTTTGGTACGGGTAGGGTAGAAGCAAAACCAGTGTCATAGCCTCCAGCTTGTCCTAATAAAGAGCATTCAAACCACTGGAGCCGTCGCTCGCTGCTTGCCAGTACCTGCGAGTGCTCATGCATTGATAGCTCCATCGCTGCTGCTACATTGGCATATGCAACAGCACTGGGAAAAGGAGAGATGGTGCAAAGCAGATATTTGCTAAGAAAAGCCATTTCATAGCTATCTCAGCACTAATGTTGCTCCAGTGACCATAGGTACAGGCAGTAGTGATAAGTGTGACTCCAGATGTATGGATGTACTGATTTATTGCTGGAGTAAATACAAACCAGGCACAAAACAATATGTGCTCTTATGGGACGCACAGTTTGTTGCTCACCACCTTGCTGGCTTGGGCAAGGCAAGGGGGATGCTGGAGAGTGCACAACTGTTCTTCAGTCAACAGTATCCAACATGCTTATGCTCAGTCTCTCTCTTACTGGGTTTTTGCTTCCCAATTGCAATGCTATCCATGTCTGTCTGACTGTATTTCCATGTCCTTGGCTTGCAAGCACACAAGTGAAACTGGCTTTTGTGCTTGTCTCTTGTTCAGGCCCGTATCAGTCATGCTTCATTTCCACTGTCTGACACCTCTTTGTTCACAGCTCCCCATCTCCGCCTGAACTGACGCCTCTCAATCTGGATGCGGGGAGGATAAGAGAATGCAGTCCTCATTTAAGCCAAATGGAGCTACATACAGAGAACAGCATTACCTTGGCTGTAGTCAAGCCCAGAGTAATAGCCGTTTCCTTGTACTTTCCTCACTTAGAGATGGGCACACCTTCTCACAGTCAGTAAGAGCTGGCGCAGGACAAGTGCTTACCCCAGAGGGCTGTATTATGTCCCAGTAAGGGCATTTGGAAGGAAATTTCCTTAAGGAAATTTGAAGCCGAGAGAACAGGGGTTCATGATTCTTTATGGTCAGAAAATGTTTCTAGGATTGTCAGGAATGGGGAGATGAATTTTGGACTTTTTTGTTTCTTTTTAGAGGTAAGGAAGCTGAGACATGGGGTAGCTTGAGAGAGCTGGTACAAGTCTTACGCAGTTGAGCTGGGAAATAAATGCTTGGAGTCAATGCGCTTTCCACCTCCTTTTTACACGGGGACTAACACAGCATGGTTAAGGTGTGGTGTTGAAATTGTGCAAGCCCCTTCCTAAGCCCTTTACATCTTGAAACTCTTGAGGTTATTCACCCCGTTGCTGTGGGCTCTTAGCTTTCTAGCCTTTCACATCTCCAATTGTCTCTCCTAGATGATCAGCTGAACTCAGAAGAGAAGAAGAAAAGAAAGCAGAGAAGGAACAGGACTACCTTCAACAGCAGCCAGCTCCAGGCATTAGAGAGGGTCTTTGAGAGGACACACTACCCTGATGCCTTTGTACGGGAAGACCTTGCACGCAGAGTCAACCTCACTGAAGCCAGAGTTCAGGTAATCCCCGCACCTTGTATCCAGACACACCTCGCCTGGGGGGGGGTCATCAGGCCATTCCAGTAGAGCAGCAGAAATCCTCAAGGTCTGCGTGGCACACTAGGGTCACCAAGCTTCTGGGTCATTCTGTATTGCAGTCCCAAGCATGCCATGCCTTGAGGAGGACTGCCAGGTCTGATCTGCCACCGTACTTACCACCTGCCCAGTCAGATGTGTTCATATGGTTCGTTCAAGGTGAAGATGTTGGATGTCCTGTGCTCAGGCTGCTCACATTACCTTGAGCTGCTCCGCTCTTAGCTTGCAAGCCTGCACCTTCTGAAGGTCAAAGCAGACCATGGAACATGTCTTGTACAGCACTGCCAGGCCTTGCTGCCTACAGCACCGGACAGACCTGGTCCCACAGGGACCTCACTGAGCCAGTTCCTCGCATGAGGGCTTTATCAGGAGAGACATAAGGATTGTCTTGTCATTAGAGTTTCTAGTGACAGGCATGCCAAAGCAGCCTGCTTTTAGAGAGTCCTGTCTTGCCCAGAAGGGCAGAGGTGGTGTGGTAAAAGGGTGAGTGTCACAGCAGAGCTGGTTGTGATGGTTGGTGGGTCTGTGCGCTTCCTATCCCAGGTGTGGTTCCAGAACCGGAGAGCCAAGTTTCGCCGGAACGAGAGGGCCATGCTGGCCAGCAAGAACGCCTCTCTGCTCAAATCCTACTCAGGGGACGTGACCGCCGTGGAGCAGCCCATAGTACCTCGCCCGGCTCCGAGACCCACCGACTATCTCTCCTGGGGTACTGCCTCGCCTTACAGGTGGGTGAATAACCCCTCTGGGGCTGATGAATTTCTGGCATAGTATAGAGCAGCCTGAGAGTGGCCCTCAGACAGCTCTAATGGGCTGTTTATATTCACATGGGACAACTGGAGGATACAGCAGTTTGACCACCCCACTGGTTTTCTTTACCTGTTCCCATCCCACCCCATCTCACTGCCAGGCTTGCAAAGTGGGCTTGGTTCAGCATCATTGTGGCTCTCTGGGAGTTGGGTCCATGGGAGGTTGTAGCTTTTTTGATGGTCTCTTTCTGCAATTCAGGAAGTTTTGAAAGAGGATCAGGTAGAAGTACATGAAAACAGAAGGGGTTGCACTTGCTTCCCTAGTGCATCCAGTTTAAAGCAAGGAGGAAACTTTTCCATGAGACACAGATCCAAGGGAGGCGATGGCAGAGCACTTGGGGAGGCTCAGCCACCACAGTGGAAGAGGGTGTTCTGTGACTGTCCCGTGGCAGTCACTGGTTGGGATGCAAGGAAGGGCTGGGAATTCACTCCATGCATGTTGCTCGCAGCCCTCCCCTCAATGGTCGGCACTGAACTGGTGAGCAATTTCTTTCTAGTTGCTAGAGCACCAGTGTGTGTGTGAATGAGCTGTGCTGTTATGCGGTGCTGTGGTTTGCCCGCAGTAAGGACCAGGTTCTCTGGGTGGCAGACTGGTGTTCAATGTCCGTCTCCTCTGGCCAGCACTGCTTAAAGGGTGGCAGGAAAGAAGTGCAGATGTGGCAACCCTAGTCTGCTCAAAGGATCTGGGATGTCTGTGCATGTCACAGGCCTCCCTGTCCTTCTCTGTGCCATCCACAGCCCAGCAGGAACTGGGTGTGGATGCAAGATCCACAGGATGTGTTCGTTTGTGGGGAGCCAGCTGGCTTGTAGGCAGTTAAAAATGAGGTTGGTGGGTATTTTTTAGCACAGTGGCTTCATTGTTGGTCAGAACCTTGGAGCCTTTGGCTGGATTTCTTCCTGTTCATCTGGCTTGAGGACAGCCAGCTTCCCACTGGCTTTCAGGAATCACACCAGGCCCGGGACCTCTCTTCCTCGGTCACCTTGACCCCCTTCTTGCACCCCAAACATTGTTTGCACAGTTAGGTCTGCAAACACGTGGCTTCCCTGATAGTTTGCTGCTTCAGTGCCATGGGGTCCTTCCTCATCCACCCTGTAGCTCTAGAGGAACAAGTCATAGGTTCACCTGCTCCAGATACTGAACGGGATGCTTTTGATGACCACCAGTTTGGTCTTAGAGATGGCCCTTATCCTTTGGATTTTATCTGAGGACTGCTGTCTGGCAAAATCCCCCTTTTGGGGTTTAGGCTTTGTCTCTGTGAAGTGTTCCACACTGTTGCATCCTAGGGAGGAGTTTGGGTGGGTGAGTTCAGGGGAGAGAAGCACAGGTCTTTCCCCACCCTGCTGAGACTGCTTTGGTCCCAGTACCAGATGCCTGCTTGAACGCTCGTGGCTTATTTCTACCTCTCACACTTTTAAAAATAGATCGTCCCTCCCAAGATGTTGTTTACACGAGGGGCTTCATAACGGCTTCTAGGAGAAGACCCTGCAAAGGTAACTTCCAGGGGCACACTGGGAAGGGCTGTCTGGGGCTGCTCTGGGCAATGAGAAGCCCAAAGCATCTGGGATGTGCGAACAAGGAGAGCAAGGGAGAAGGGAAAGCCTTAGGGATGGTTTTCTCCCCCTGAGGTCCAGACCTGGCTGTGCTTCTCCATGGTGCAAAGACGCATCCTCACTGTCTTGATGGCTTCTCCTTGACTTAAGCCAAGACATTTCAGCGAAGATATTTGCGGCTTACAGCCATCCCCACTGGCTGACACACCAAACCAGCATGGACTGTCACCCTCCCACTGCCCTGCAAAGGAGTAGAAGGCATTAGCAGAGGAGCAGAGCAGCTGGTTTCCGCAATGTGGGGTGGTCAGGACCCTCAGACACTTTATCCTCCCCAGACTTTCTAATCCTGCTGGGCATCTCTTAGCAATCACATGCGTCTTAATGGGCACCCGGGCCAGGTTGTCACAGCCTCCTTAAAGCTTTCAACTGAGTAGGGTTATTAAAGTATTGGACACTTGGTGAAAAACAGCCTTGCAGAGTGTTTGCATGGCCCTCTGCCCCCTCCCCATCTCCCCGGCGCTGCCGTA
>NW_008824411.1:5549335-5552412 GCF_000699105.1 Pygoscelis adeliae | reverse complement strand
CCCCCCCCCCCCGCCGCTGCCGCCCCAGCCGCTGATTAACGGCTAGTCCAGGAGAGGGCTGAGAGCTGCGTTGACTGGTGCTGTTTTTAGTCTTAGATCTGGGGAAGGTTTTCAATCAGTGTGTTTATTCTCCAAATACATTCAGCCACAGGTCAACCAAAGCTATTTGCAGATCTGTGTCACATAGATAGCCAAGTAGATACTATTATTTTTTTGAAGTTGAAATGTTTTGCTTAGACATTTTTTAGCATAGGTTCCTAAGAAAACAAGACTAGCAGTCGCGCTGTCAGCCTGCAGTTCCCACTCCAACAAACTTTGACTCCATGGGCCACTGAAAACCATATTTGAAAGAAGGATGTTAGGTCTCAGAAACATGATGTTCCTCTGTGTTTCATGAAATCAGGCAGCTGAGTAGAGGAAGGAGATTCTTTTTGTGCCTGAATGGGGCGGAGGGAGGGGACAGCAGGGTGACTTCAACCCTTATTAGACCCTAGAGGGTCTCTGGACCAACCCTTCAAGCCATACTGATGTTTGGAGGCAGCCTTCTTGGGCACTGGTCCTTGTGGAATAACTTGCTAAAAGAGAGCGTTTCTGTAGATTTTTGGTTTAGCAGAGATTTCACTGGGCAACAGTAATTTTCCCCACACCTCTGGGGAGCTGAGAGCAGGAGGCACCCCGGAGTTTTAGACCAGACTTGGACAGCAGTTGTATATGGTTTTTGAATGGGGACAGTTTACACCCAAGACTGAAAATTCCTATTTTATCTAAGCTAGAGTATCCTTGAGGCTCTTCTCATTTCTTCCAGCACAAAACCATGGGGGAGATGCTCCCTATGGAAATGGGTGGGAATGGGTGCTTTAGTGGCCATCAGCTATAGACCCTGCAAAACTTTGCAACGCCTCTGCAGGCAACACTCGGCTTCTCACATTGCTACTGACTTACAGGGGAGAGGGTAAAGTCCCCAACCTTGAAGTCAGCCACAGAGAGGAAACTGAGGGGGTGCGTGGCCAGCTGGGGAAGGCTCCAGGCACACCGATCCATCGCATCCCAGACCCTGGCAAAATGCAGCCGATGTACCCCATGTTGGGCAGTGTCGAACACCCCTGAGCCCTGTGGGGCTCACCAACTCCTCTGGTCGGGGCTGCTATGGCTTTCTTATCTGAAAGGTTTTGGGTTCTTCTGAAGGAATAAATTGAAAAAGGATAAGTCTATATTTTTAAGGATATGCCTGTATTTTGATGTGTGTATTTTAATGTCCATCCTCCATATCCTTCCAGTAGCTGCTAGAGACTCTCAAAGTGTCCTGAATGTGTGCTCTCCTGGGGAGAGTTTTCAGTGCTTTTCCCTGGATGGGTGTAAGCAGCTGTATATCCACGAGTCTTACCTGTCATTTCCGTGGGTGTAGGCTGTCGTGTTTCCACCAGGGCTGATGCAGAGATGACAGTTCCTCTCTGAAGAAGTTCTTTTTTCCGATTTTAAAGTGAGAAGGAGTCATTTGGCCTGGGATGGGACCTACTAGTATTGCCTGGTCTGGATCTCCTGGAGGCTGAGGATTCAGACAGTGCTGAATTGCATTTAAACTCCTGGCAGGTCAGCGCTGCTCTGCAAAGTCAGAGATACCGCCAGCGCTTTGGGGCGAGCATGCATGCCCATGGCCTGGTTCTGTGCATGCAGCAAATGCCCACCTCCCTCAAGGGAGATCTGCTGTTGCAAAGGCTCTTCCAGTTGTGGAGATCAGCACTGGAAGGAAAAAAGAAAAGAAAAAAAAGAAAAGAAAAAAGGAAAAAAGCAAGCTGTCTTATTTCTTGGGCTGTGAGCGTTTCCCAGAGCTTCGGACGTGAGCCTCTCACGCAGGCGGTTGGAACGGGTCAGCACCAGACCTGAGCTTGCCTCCAGGAGAGCATTTGCGGTTTCCTTCTGAACACACTGGCTGCATTAAATGGGTGTCTCTAGTTCACCTCCTGTTTTTCAACTGGTTTTTTTCTGTGGACCCATGTATAGGAAATGCAACACGTCAGATAGTTTGCTGTGTTTTGGGGTGGGGGGGTTGCTTTTCCAGAAACCTGGGACACAAGGGTTAAACAAGTTTTCTAGTGGTCTGGAAAGGAGATTTGCAAATTTTTGGTAGGATAGGAAAGGACTCTGAGATCTTTGTTCATCCTCCACTGCCAAAAGTAATGTTTTTCATGAATAAAGACATGATTTGAAGGGAGAAAAAATGTTTTGGTTTTTTTCCCTTCATCCTTTAAGGCATGCTCTATATGATCAGCTGAAGTTTTGAGGGAAAAAATGTGGAAATTTGCATTCCAAAAGGCTGAAACCAAAAAGCATCACAATTGTTGAAATGGGTTTTTCCCAGAGTGTTTCTTTAATGTAACGTCTTTCAGAAGTGACGTGACTTCACAAGCAATAAAAACCAGCATCATGCTCTCATCAAAAAGACATTGCTTCCAATGGGAATACTTTTAGGGACAATGATCTTACTGGCAGGCTGGCCTCCCTGACCTCATTGTAAACCTTTTGGGTTGGGAAATAAGAAATGGAATTTTTCCTATTGACTTCAACCAGCTTTGGCGTTGGCTTTCCCCGGGTAAGTGAACTGCAGCAGAGAGATGTACAGGGGTGTTAAATAAAAAGTAGTGATAATTCCCTGCTCACATAAGATATACATCCCATAGGTATGGAAACCCCAGGGTTTAACCTTGCTGCGGTGCGTGTCTGCTCTCTGTGTGGTGCGAAGACCACGTCTGATGTGATGTTTCTCTCGTTCACAGTGCCATGGCCACCTACTCTGCCACGTGTACCAATGCCAGCCCGGCGCAGGGCATGAATATGGCCAACAGTATTGCCAACCTGAGACTGAAGGCAAAGGAATATAGTTTACAGAGGAATCAAGTGCCCACAGTCAATTAACGACTGGAGGCAGCTGCCTTGCGGAAAGAGAAAATACAACAGCACCCGTCCTGCTTTGCAACTTGTTTGTGCTGAAAGTAAAAAACCAAAAAAAAACCCAAACAAAAAAAAACCACCAAAAAAAAAGAAAAAAAAGAAGGAAAAAAGCTAACCCTAACCCAGAA
>NW_008824411.1:5545601-5549311 GCF_000699105.1 Pygoscelis adeliae | reverse complement strand
AACTTAACCGCTTGTGAGTGACAAGGTTCCTCCTTCCTTTTGGGATAATGCCACCATTTTTTTTTCTTGTTATTGTCAGGTTTATTGCTTCTGCTCAATATACTACGAGCTTCATCAGTAAAGGACAGTCTCACCCTTGTTGGTTTCCATTTTCGTATGGGACTGCAAAAAGAAACCTGCCAATCTCAGCCCATGGACATGTCCCACCTGCCATCATGCTGAGATGCAAAGCTTGCTCCTCTCCCCCCTGCCCCAGCTCACCCTAGAAGAAGTTGTTTGGTCACCGCTTTCCGTTGTATCTGCCTGACCCTTCATCCCTCCAGTCCCTTGTGCCACAGAGGCAGTGCCATTACCATTAGTCTGTGAGAAGCCCATTAGTGCAACGAGATGGGGTCGACCTGCCTGGGTTGCCTGGACCAGTCTGAGACGTGAGGAAGACCTCCTTGGGCTTCACAGCGCTCCATTGCTTTCTTGAGTATTCCCGGCATTGCTGCCTCAAAAAGCCAAAGAAGAGAGAAGAGCCAACATGGGTGTGTGTGGGGTGGGGTGTAGTGGGGGGATTGCTCTGTAGTGCCAATAATAGGACTGTTAGGACACTCCTTTCTATGCCTTACAGTTTGCGCCACAGGGAAAGGCATTGTCCGGATGCATTTGTTTTATATATACTGTATATATTTATATATATAAGATATACATGCAAGCTTGGTTGGTGTTTTTTATTAAACAAAATAAAATCCATTGAAAATGTTTGGGATGTTTGTGCTGCATCCAGGTTCCTGGAGCCGTGCGTTGAAATTCCAGCTGCAGCCTCTCTCACCCTTGTCAGAGCTCTTCCTGGTAGCCTTGGGCAGCGCTTGAAATGGCCAGCTCACATCTTCCCATGAGAAACCCCAAAGCAGCGGCGCTGGAGGGAGCCGCGCTTCTTCGCAGGTTTTCCCCATGGGCATTTGCAGCTTCATAGAATAAGCTGAGGATATCCTCTCCAGTCAGATAGGTTCATGTGGCTCTTGGGAACACGCAAGGACATCCCCGTGGGAAGTCTCTGCCAGCCCCTCTGAGGACAGGTAATGTCTCAGCAGGGAGCATCCCACACCGAAGACCATATCTCCCCCCAGTTGCCATAACACTGCCCAGTGAGACTTGTCCTGTAGACTTAACCACTCTCCTTTGCTCTCCCTATCTGCTGCCCTCCCTCCTCTGGGGTCTGGAGAGCTAATTAGGACCTAATTTCCTTCTCTCCATGAAGAATACAGGAGAAGCAACCCAAAACAGGTTTCTTCCATGCAAGCATCCTGAGGAAATTAGGATCTTTCATGTTGCTGGTGATGCCTGCCTCTTTCAAATTTGGGGGGAGGAGGGCGCTTATTTATGACAAATAGTGCTTGTGCAGGAGACCTGCCCAAACTGAGTGGGACTTTGCCGCAGAATAGTTCCACTGAAGGTAGCAGAGCTACTCCATGGTCCAGGCTGGACCATAAGGGAAGGAGAATGAAGCTCAGTCATGAGGGATACTTCCACTAGAGTGGCTTAGATCTCCATCTTGGTGTTTGCTGCAGACACACTGGGCATATGTAGATGTCTGACAGTGGGCTTTGATAGTCTAAAACAGCATGTTGCAGGAAATGAGAAATAAATCTCTTCAAAGTGAAGGTGAAAATTAAACTGGCAGAGGATGAATGGAAATCCAGCCAACGTATTTGAGCTAACACTGGGAAAAAAGCCCCAAATCCAAACTGGGGTAAGTTGTGCCCATGATTGTGTGTGTTGCTGCTGGAATTTTTTTTCTCCCTGTATGAATATTTTTGAGGAAAAAAAGAAGTCTAATTGTGATCAGGACAAAAAGCTAAAAGTCACAGATTACGCTTGCAGACAGAACACCAGCAGGGTAAGTGAGGCTGGACAAGCACTGCATTTTAAGAAGTCCATGATGTTCTGTTTGATCCCTTTTTTTGGCCTTTCCTTCTGTAGTCTGGAGAAGCTAACGTCTCTTAACCAAAATATTTCTATCGTGAGTAGTGTGGTTCCAGCTCCTAGAGCCAAGTGATCACATTGGAAATTTCAGCCTTCACTTAGAAACTCACTCTTGGTTCCTGTGCCTACACAAACAGAGAAACTACTGAAGAACATGTCCTGCACGATCAGAAAGAAAAAGGACCCAGTGCCATGTAACATTACTCAGAGGTTGAACCGGTCGTTGAGCCTGGTGCTCTCCCCTCTCCTTGCCTTGCTGCCCTCCTCCATGATCCACCAACATCACAGCAGTGACAGCAGCCTGACCGAATTCCCCTGTGGTGGCCTGAGGCTGCCTGAGTGTCCACCCTGGAGGTTCCATCTGTTTCCTTCAGCATCTTGGTGGCCTGTGGCTTTCCCCTAGTCTTTGCTCACCTTTTCTGCAGTAAAAAAATCACCTTGAGCAGCTTGCTTTGGTGTCTGTGTACAGGCACCCATTTCTGAAGTTAGCAAGGAGACAGTTCAGAGAGCATGAAGCTCTTGGTACCCCGTTATCCATCTATGGACTGAGATATCCATCCCTACCCCCACACTGTGATGTTTACATGAAGGGGCTCACATAAATGCTTGTGCAAACCCTTGTTCACCCTCCTCACTTTATTTTTGTGAGGAATTGAGTTGACTTGTATGGGGCTGCTCCTGCGGAAAGGTTGTGTAAGCTTTTGCACTTCCAGTTTTAGTTGGGTCTTGCCTTGGGTTGGGCTGCTTGGTTGGGGATGCCATCTCAGCTGACTGGGCTGTTGTCAGTTCAGATGAGACCTTTACATCACCTTTAAGCTGAGCGACATCAAGACATGAACCAGAGCATCCGACACAATGTTGCTTCGTTTACATGGATTTGCTAAACTGAGTCCAGCTGGATGAATGGACGGGTTTTGTTATCTGTTTCTTAATTGCTGATGACCTCAGCCAACAGGCAGTGTCTAGTTGTCTATCAAGCCAAAGCGAAATATTATGACTGTGTACGTTTAATCTGTATTTTACTGAACCATGTAAATATATGTGCAAATCAAGGACCTTATCCTGAAAGCATGGAGTTCTCCAGGGTTTTAGTAGACTTTTGTCACAGCTCCTAGGAAGTTGCCATGGTTACCCTGGTTGTCACTAAGTTTGGGTACCATTCAGGGGAGAAAATGGTCTTGAGGCACATTCCTCTTGCCTGCTCTGTACGAACACTGATTTCTCAGCTCCTGCCCCCCCCTCCCCCCCTTGACGTCGAAATAGGTGGCTGATTCCCTCTAAGTGGGATTTTTGAGCATGACAGGGATGGATGATTGATGAGGCTGGTGGAGCTTGACATGTGAAGCCACGGGAGGGATTTCCAGATGGAAGCGTATCCTGTAAATTATCTCTTGCTTTGTGATGTAAAATGTACAGTGTTTGCACTAGAATAGAAATGATCATTTTCAATAAAAGGGGGAAAAGTCTCCCCAATCCTTTCTATAAGCTGCCACATATGTGTCATGTTGCTGCCCTGAGGTGTTCTACGGCATTGGCTGGGGCTGGGAACACGCCGGAGCCTTGGGGAGGAAAGCGGGATCCAGGCTGGCAGATCAGGGCTCGGGGCTGTCCTTCCCAGCAGGCTTATCCTGGCAACTCCATGCAGCTGACTGGGGGACCGCAGAGAGACCCCAGCGGAGATGGGGACCCCTCTGCAGCATGCGCTGTGCAAGCCAGCCAGTGAGCCAGGCAGAGAGGGA
>NW_008824411.1:5544859-5545271 GCF_000699105.1 Pygoscelis adeliae | reverse complement strand
ACGTGGGCGTTGGGAAGTGGGTGACCAGCACGGAAGGAGGGAAAGCCACAAATTAGGAGAGGAAAAGGGTTGAATCCCACCACCTGGGCAGGGAGCAAAAGGACATGGGCTCAGTAGGGAAAACACTCCACTGCAAAGCAAGGGAGATGGTCAGAAGGGTCTCAGAGGCTAACGAGGGCTAATTAGTGCAGTAGGCTATTAAAGTAGGAGCAGGGCAGGTGCTAGGGAAGAGCTTTTGCCAGGGGAAGGCACCAAGCTGGGCTGGGGCTGGTGAGTTGTGCTTCAGAGAGCAGGTCTCTGCTGGGAGTTGTTGTTGGGGGTGAGATCATGGGGATCTGGGGCTGGTGGGTTTCTGTGAGTTCCCTTCTTGGTCCCTGATTCATTTGGATTTGAGTCAAATGGTGGGAATCTG
>NW_008824411.1:5543359-5544826 GCF_000699105.1 Pygoscelis adeliae | reverse complement strand
TTTTGATCTTCTATGGGCAGTGTGTGCTAGGGTTAAGCAGGCTGAATGCAAGGGGCAGTTAAATTTCAGCAGCCTAGCCCATGGAAAGACCCTGTTAAGAGGAGATGGGTATCTCTGCAAAGTCCTCAGCAGTCAGCCAAGTTTGCATTCCTTGCAAAGCTGATTATTCACCCCTCTGAAGCTGAAATAATAATAATATTAGCCTCTTTCTTATTATTTTCTGGTTGCCAAAATAAGTAGACTTGCAAATAGCATAGCTTCCAAGTTGTTTTTGAGACTGGAGTGGTTTGGACTGAGTTGAAACAAGCTTCAGATGTCCATCCAGACCTGCAGCCAGCTCATCTGAGCTCCCTTTGGGCAGGTGTCCATCTCCACACCTGGCACCGCTGTGCTGTGGCTCCTCACCTGATGGCTGCCAGTCACCAATGCACCCCATGGAGCTCCAGCTCCCAGTTTGGCCTGGGTTTCCCAGCAGGACCAATAAAAGCTATGGCAGAAGCAGCGTGTTGCAGCCTCCCCACACGCAGCAGAAGCAGGGAGGCTGCCACACACTGCTTCTACAGGTATCTCCTGAACATCTGACCATACATTACACCCATACAGTATTCCGCTCCCCACCACGGGAGTAGATACCTAATTCACTTGGGCTTCATCTCTCCAGGAAAGTCATATCTCCTGCCTACCACTTGCTGATAAGGAGTGACACTGCTTGTCTTCATCACAACCTCTCTTTGAGATCAGGAGAAATAGATCCAGCCCCTATTACTCTGATCATAACAGGTGTCAGATTAGTTTTCAGCTGGAAAGTCTTAATGACAAACATGTGGATGTAGGGGCTGAACATGAGGCTTCTTGAATGATGTTTTCTTCCAGTGAGAACCCAACAGTCATGGGAATGCTGAAAAGGAGACTTGCATTAGGGCAAGTCCTTGATCCTCTCCTGGGCATGGTTTTCTCTCCACTCAGGGAGCCTGAACCCCAGCAGCTGGATTGATGCTGAAGGAGAGGTGCCAGTCCCAAATCACACCATGCCTCTGGAAACCTTCCTTCTCGGCAGCATGCCTGGTCCCTTCTAGGTCCAGGTCTCTGACTGGTGGCTGCTGCTCGCACCCACCTGGATGGGCTGTCCTAGAAAGCCGGGAGCTGAAGTCCTGCCAGCACTGCTCCTCTGGCCATGCCCAGCACAGAGCCTCTCCCAGGAGCCCATCTTGAGCAACATGTGTCCCTGG
Source organism: Pygoscelis adeliae (assembly GCF_000699105.1). Classification (NCBI taxonomy): domain Eukaryota; kingdom Metazoa; phylum Chordata; class Aves; order Sphenisciformes; family Spheniscidae; genus Pygoscelis; species Pygoscelis adeliae. The sequence continues at coordinate 5,543,597 of NW_008824411.1, read as the reverse complement.
ATTGTGTCTTTCCCCAAACTTTGGCATGGCTTCAAGCTTGCCCTTTGCAATGTGCTGGAAGGGTCTGGGGCTGCCAGGTGAAGCCATGGGGGCCCTTCACCCTCTTGGCTTTCTTTGCAGCACCCCTTGCTGCTTCCAGGAATGTTTCAAAGTGGTGCACCTAATCCCTGCACCTGTCTACCAACCTCCCCATCCATCCCAGAGAGATGTCCTGTCTATTCCTGTGGAGGGTTTTCTT
>NW_008824411.1:5528446-5543327 GCF_000699105.1 Pygoscelis adeliae | reverse complement strand
AGATATGACTGGGACCTGCAAAGGAGATGAAGCTATGCCCAGCTGCTCTGGGTACTTACAAAAAATCCCTGCCCAAAGGTGACCCTAAACTTGGACCAGGTCTTCCTGATGCACTGGAAAACCTGCATTGCCTAAACCCTGCCCTGCAGTAGGTTTGGATGGGATGGGGTGGTGGGACAGGGAGACTGGAAGTGCAGAGGGGTTGGAGAGCTATGAGAAGTGGGAGCATAACTTTTCCAGCCTAACAGAGGGTTGGAGCTGGCCCTGAGGTTTTGGAGAGGTGATTGCTTTATCCAAGGCAGAGGCTGGCCCACAATCCTGCCATCCCTCTCTGCCCCATGCTGGTGGGAAAGGGGAAGATGCTTAAAACATCAGTGAGATGAAGAAAAGTTGTGTAGCTATAGAGCTCTGTGATTGTAGGAAAACAATAAATGTGCCAAACAGGTTTTTGGCCAATGCTGTCTGTCCAGGAGGCTGCTTAGCCCTTCATCTGCCGTTGTTCAAGCACGGCTCTGGGGAGGAAGAGGAGAAATTTGGAGCCTGTGTCCAGGGCTGGGTGCTCTGGCACCAGGGCAGTGCTCAACAGCGCTCCCTGGGGTCTCTGCTTTATCTTGCTGGCAATTACTTAACAAAATGAGCATGTTATCCCTAAATAATCCCCATCTGCACTTTAATTTGTAAACTCTGTACACCTGAGGCTTTGGGGCAAAGCTTTTCAAAGGGGCTTGAGTGACTTGGACCCCTGTAGTCCAAAAGTCATCCATGGAAATATCCCTATTGCTCTTAAAACGCAACTCTGGCTCCTAAACCACTGCAGTGCATTGGGCAACTGCTGCCCCTCGCCCACATCATCCTGTTTGTGGAAAGCCCCTGGGTGTCTCCATGCCTGAGGGTTTGCTTGTGGGGACTTTCCTGCTCACCCTTTCCTGCTTCTGTCCCTGTAGCAAGATCCCAGGCGAGCGGGAGCAGCTGCCCAGTGGTTTGGTTGGGTTTCTGCAGCCTGGATTTGGGGCTTAGCGCCGCCCCAGGCTCCCCTTCTTGCCCCTTGCAGCTTCCCCACCAGATCTTCTTTTTCTGCCTCTCAGCTGCCCAATACACCTCTTATTTTCACCTTTTTATGCCTTTCAGCTCAACTGGGTTATTCTGTGTGATTCTGCCTGCTCAGCAAATGTGATGAAATCACACTAAAAGGCAAAATTCAGAAGAATAGAGGAGTGGGGAAACCCCAGCTCTTTTCACAAGCTTGGAGCACCTACATTTCCTACCAGCAGGCAGTTAAGGGATGCACTGCCGGTGTGCACCCCAGGCCATTCAGAAGTTAGGTCTTACCAAAAAAAAGGCTCTGGGAGGTAAAGAAGGCCAGCAATCACTTTTTGGGGACTGGTGAGGACCATATGCTGTGCCCAAACCCTCTATCCACACCCCGTGGTGCCTGCTGTGGGGCAGGAGGGTGTCTGTGGGGCTGCTGGGACTAGAATGCCCTGAGTAGGGGGAACCCTGGTGAGGTTGTTGGATCATCTAAGAGCCAGGTGTTGATTTTTAAGTGAAGTTGAAAAGCAGGGGATTGTCCCCTATCAACGTGGGGCCAGGAGATGGCTGGACCTTGCCCTGTGTTCCCCTGCAGCCTCCCAGCCCACGTGCCAGGGTCCCAGGGACAATGCTGGGACAGGGCCCTGAGGTCTCCAGCTGTGAAGATGAAGCTCGAATGACTGGGGCAGGAGGGTCTGACATGTCCACATCATGGCAGGGAGAGGCGTGGTGGGAGTTAACAGCAGGCTGAAGGATGACAAATGGCAACTGGCATCTTATAATGTCTCCTCTTTCTTTTTTTTTTTTAACTTTTTTAAGATTAGAGTTACTCTTTCCAACATCTTGGCCAAATTTTGCTCTCTGTCTAGCTGGAGTCCCTCAGCAGCCTCGGACAGACACTGTTTTCCTTCACTTCCTGCCTCTGCCTGTCCGAGCGATGCCAGATGTTGTCTCACAGCTGCTGTTTTCCAGCCCAGAGGTGGTTTCAGTGCGGGACCGGGTGGAGCCCTCCTTGTGAATGGGAGGTGCTAAAATTAGCCATGCTATAAACACATCTCGGGACACCACAAAGCACCCTGTTTCAGTCGTCAGACTGCCCTGGGGCTGGGTGGCGAGACTGGTCCCACTTGCCCAAAAAGCAGCCACATGCAAAGGAGACGAGTGCTCCTCTATGGCTGACCCCAACCAAGCAGAGGAGGTGGTGAAGTTTCCCCCAGGTGAGAGTGGGATGTGTGGGTTTCCCATGGCTCCCTCCTCCCATCCCCACCATGGGGCTGACACGGCGGGTGCTCCCAGCAAAGCCCATCCCCGGGCAGGAAAGGTCACACCACACTTCTGAGGTGGGTCCTCATAATGCTGCTGAGCTAACACAGTGGCTTTCCCTCCAGTAGGTGTGCAGATTTGGGACTGGCCTGGTAACACATGTGGACTATAGTCAAACTAGAGATGAAGGCATGATTAATCTAATGGGATGTAGCTCTATGAAAGGCCCTCTGTGGTTAGTGGGAAAACAAATGCAGCTCCAGAGTGCACTTCATCCCCTGCTACAAGGGGTGTGAAGACAGCTAAGGGTATCTTCCTCCTCCACAGGAGAGTGAGCTTAGGTGAAAAGCTATCCTGCCTGGGAAGTGCTGCTTGGTGTGGACTAGAAAGGCATGTGTTCAACCAGGAGGACAGATCAGGTCCATGCCACAGTGGAAGGAGGTGACTCCTACAGCAGGTGCTTTGCCTGTGGGACTGCATCCCACAAAACCACGCTGGCTGTTGTAGCGGTGCAGGTAGAAACAGTTTCTGAAGGAGCTGTGCTGGGGAGTCTTCAGCAGACGTGTGGGTTGACGTGGCTGAGCTGAGGCTGGTCCTTCTGTAGAGCTGGGAACTGAGCCTCTTCCAAGCCAGCCCCATCATTTCCTCCCCTGCTGTGAGTCTTGTAGATACGGGACCCTTGGGGAACGGGGCTGTCTTGGAGGAAAGCTTATGAAGCATGGGGAGATAGCTGAGCTCTCCAATCCTCTGTCTTGGGAGGGCTGGACGGGACAAGGAGCCAGGGAGCTCTGCCATGTGCCCTCTCTTGCTGTTGCTTCCCATCAGAGAAGCAGTCTCTTGTTGGGAAGCTTCAGCCCATCCTCGGAGGGGTGGGACGGCAGCACCTCCGTGGACTGGCTGGGGGACAAAGACCACCTGGACCATGTTAGGTCCTTACCTGGGAGGTGAGTGCAGCTCTCCAGGCTGGCAGAAGATTTATCTGCACAGATGAAGGCTGTATCTAAAGCTGGTTGAAAAATGGAGTTTCTTTTCCTGTGGCAGCTTCCAAGAATTTCACATATTTGACTTCATCCCAAATCAGGCCAAGGAGTGGAAATCTCTAAAAATACTGTAAGGAAAATGCAAATATGCGCAGGCATGGCAGGAGTGCTGACACAATAGATTTTCCAGCCTTGCTGAAGTGGAACATGTTCAGCCTTTGGAAAACAGACTCCAAGAAAACTGTTGCATTTCTGCAATGCCTGTTTTTGTGGCCCAAGTGAAATGTCCAAGCAGGACGCTTCATGTCCTGAGCTTGGCAGGATGTAGGCTGTTTTCTCTAACATCTCTGCCGTGGGCTAGCTCTAGGTGTCTCCTCCAACTGTGCAATGAGCCCTGCAGTCAGCCCAGGTGGCCAGATCTTGCCCATCATCTCTACAATAATTGCATGCACAGACAAAATCGTGTTGCAGGTTCAGAGGACAACCTGGGTGCCTGCTCCTTCCCCATCACCCAGCTCATTTAAAGCCATGCAACCCCACAGTGCCATCCAGGTTGAGACAGAGGGCAGGAAGAGCAGAAGCCCAGGAGAACAGGCTGCCCAAGATCACAGGGACCAGGGCTGGGAGTTACAGTGACGCAGTTATTGGTTATTTTGGCAACGCATGATACTTGAATTTTTTCCCTTTGCAAGCTGTTTGACAAGGTGGGGTTTCACTGATGAAATGCAAATGTCCGAGAAGGTTTTCAGATGTAAATAAGGGGAATCCTTCCAATACAATGACTTGCCTGTTGCATGAGAAGAGAGATGAAGGTCCTAGAGGTGTTGAGCACATGCATCCCTTACACTGTAGGGTGACTTCTCCCTCCTCAATCAACATCTTCAGGGAGGCAGCCATGGCTACCCTCGCTTTACCAAGGAGAGTTTGCTGGCCAAACATGGTGGCTTTGAACAATAAATAATAATAATCTGTCTTTAATTTCCCCTCCCTCTTTTTGGTGATGAATGGCTCCCATCACAGTGTGTGGAGGAGAAGCAGCTGTTGACGGGGAACAGGGTGGCTTCTTGGGGGTTTATTGTTTTAATCATGGCCTGAGTGAAAGTGACAGCCTGAAGATGAAATATCTGCAGAAAGGAAATCGTAACTCTGGGTGACTCCACTTAGCTCCATGACTATTAAGAACGTATTTTTGTTGGACACAGAGGAACGTGATTTCAACCGACTAGGCACTTAAATGCCATTTCTGTCTGTGCTAATGCTGTTGGGTTTGCAATGTCTCTGGTGCCCCAGTTGGGAGCTCTTAGATGTACTCGCATGTGAGCCTCTCCAGCCTCAGTAGGTCTGGATTTTTGGTGGATCTGTGCTGCACTAAGGAAGGGAAGCCACGAGGCTCTATAATCCCAAAGGAGGCAAGGTGGGAAAGATGATGGGCATGGGGTCTGCTCCCTGCTCGAAGGGAAGGACCCTCCTGGTGAGGGCAGAAGGATGCCAACAAAGGGGGGAATGCATTGGGTGAGACCTGAGTAACTTACACCCACCTGGTGACCATCCTCACCAGCCATGTCTTGCTCTGCCCAGGTTCTCATGTCCCTCTGTGGATGTCTGCAGCACTTGGCACAACCAGACCCTGTTCTTGCCCTGCTGCTGGCCTAGAGCCAGCACCAAAAAGTATGTTTTGGGGCTGGGTGTCAGTGCACAGAGTGCTGTGTCATGTCCTGATGGTGATAGTCTTGGTGTTGAGTGCTGTAAAGCTGTCGATGGATGGACAGCGAGGAAACCAGCCTACAATGAGCATGGTCATCCCACCACCCAGCCACCAGACTGGGACTTCTGCACACATCCTCTCCATGGCATGGATGGAGTTAAATGGCGCATATTGCTGCAATGTGTTTAAACTGGCGCATCTTTCCTCCAAGCACCATAAATATGGGGGAGAACAGTTAAAAATAGCACCCTCCATGTTCCTGAAAAAATGTTCTCATGCGCTCTGCTGGCTGCAGCTGCTGTTATGAAACAAAATATTTCCCATCAACAGTCATTAGCCTTCGAGTCTGGGCTACGATGCTGTTTAGTACAATAAGAGCCATTACTGAGAACAGAACAGGATTAGAATAGAAAAGTCAGCAAAGTTGTTATTTTCCTAATTAAAAAAACACATCATAACCACTAATGGTGCCAGGACGTTTGCTGTCCTTCCACTGGATGGGAGCCCTGGCAGTGCCTTCATTGCTGTGGTCAGTTTTCAGCCCCTGCCGTCCCAGTGCAGGGGGCCGAGGTGGCACGGGGAGGGTATAAGCATGAATGTGCCCACACAGCCACACACGTGTGTATATGCCCCCACACACATGGTCTGAGGAAGCTGTGCATGCAAAGGTGGGTCCCATTCAACACCGTTCCTTTGAGGAGGTGGCATTGCTGCATGTGTGTAACCTCAAGCTAATTGTTGCATGCATTGGCTTTATTGAAACCACCGAGGAGAAGCATACGCTGAATGGCAGTGGGAAGGTGCCTGTGCCCAAAAATATGCATTTGGAGAATGTGCCTTGCATGTGCTGCACACGTGCAACTGATATCTGCTTGCGCTGCATTGATGCGTGCAGAGTTACGGCTGTAGGTGCAAGAGTCAGGACAGCAGTGGTGAGATTTGATTTGTTTGGTTTGCGTATCTCCTTTCCTGCAGGCTCTCATCCTGCCTGGAGGAGCCCTAGTGGGACCTTGACCAAGGACACCAGCCAGTGTGGGCATCCCTCAGCAGAGCGCAGGCACACTATGTTCCTCGTGTTGCTGCATGGGGGAGATTTGCACGTGGACGCGCAATGGAGCTGCAGCATCGTGTCCAACCCAGACCTCACAGCACTGATACGTGTGTGGTTGCCCTCTGAGGGTTCGGGCTCTGCTCTCCCATCTGGCCACCCCACGTGCCCTTTTCTTTGTCAAACACCAACAGGTAGCACAGCCCCATTGGGGCAGCAAAAGGAAGAAGGGAAAAGAAAGAGAAGAGGATGGAGAGGAGATAGGTCCTGGGGAAGGATGGGGTGAGTGTGAGCAGAGCCTGGAGGGAAGGTCTGCTGTGTATTGAGGCTGGCACCATGCAAGGGCTTGGGGACCCCATTGGAGATAGCTGGGACAAGCCCTGCTGTCCCTGCACCTGGCTGGTGCAATGGGGGCTTTTGTCCCAAATGGTCATTTTCTGGAAGGGAGGAAGGGTGAGTTTGTGTTAGTATGGCTGAAAAGCTGCTTTCCCTCCACGTTTTTTGTTCACCTTTCCTATTAAAAAAAAAAAAAAAAGAGTTGGAAGGAATTGTTTAAAAAAGAAAAAAAAACCTTCCTGGCCAAAAAAATACACTGAACAAACAAATCCAAAATCTTTCAAGAGAAGACTGAAAATGTGAAAACCCCCTCCAAAACTCTTATGTACTCAAACGTCACTGTTTTAATGAAATCTAACATTCATGGTTTATTTGACACTGGGTGACTCTGCCTATGCTTGTTTTTCCTGGGATATCTTCAAGGTACAGGTCATTAAAAAAACAAAGCTTGAAGATGCTGGCGGGCTGGCCAGGGTGGCAGCACGGTCATCCGTGTCTTGTTATGAATGAGTAACAGGGAAACGTATGCTTGGTGATTAATGGCAACTCCCATGTTAACGACAAAAGCGATGAGCTGGAAGGAGCTGGGTTTCAAAGCGTGGTGTGCCAGCTTGCTAACCCAGGGAGCCCCAGCTCCTTCTGATGCCAGAGCCTGCTCAGAGCAGTTGATCAAAAACTGGCCAGTGAGGAAGGAGATTTTTAACTTTTTGATACCCTTTCTTTTTTTTTCAGTCATTCCTAGGAGGTGTAAGTTGCTTTACTCCATCTCTCAGCATCTCAGGATTGGATGTATCCATCCTGATGTATCCTGATGTTGTATGGATGTATCCAACCAAACAACAGGTTTCTTTCCTCCCAGCTGAGCTCTGGCAGCTCAGTGGAGGGTCTGGTTGAAGGATATATGGATATCTGGACAATTCTGCAATTAGTAAATGCTACCCTCAAGCCAAAGTGTTGCTGAACGGAGCAGCCAAAGCATGTCCTGGTCTCCTCTTGATGAGGCTGAACAAGTCATGGTGCTGCCAAACAGCTTTGTTACAGGAAATTCAGTGCCATTCTTTGCAGAAGTAAAGACTGAACTTGTCCTAATAACTGCCAGGAGGGAAAAAACATCTAAAGCTAGTTTAATTCTCATCAAACCTGACCTGTTTTATTCTGTCACCATGAGAGGTGGAAAGGAAAGATGATGCAGCTCCCAGCATTGTGGTCCTTCAGCTCAGCAGCTCCAACACTCTGCCCTGGAGCTTTGTTTCTCCCTCCAGCACCTGCTTTTTGCAAAATCAACCACTTTATTACAGTTATTTTAATCATATGAATCTTGCTGATGATGTATGTCTAGGCTGAGACCCAGGAGGGAACAATTTCAACCCAAAGAAATTTGTCTTGGGAAGTACATCGGCTGTTGGGACTCAAGGAAAAACAATGCTCCAGAGCTCATGTTCTGGGGTGCACCTGAGCCTCTTGCAGGTCTATCACGCTTTGAGAAGTTTACACGGACTTTGCCAGCTCTCCTAAACAAAGGAAAAATCTTTTCTTTTTCCCCTTTATACTTTCAAGGATTTCCTTGGCTTGATTTCTGGCAAGAAACCTCTGACAGGGAAATTACAAAGACACCGGTCAAATCTCTTGCAGTCAAAAAACAGTAAGTAGGCAGTCCCAGCAGAGAGAAAGATGTCCTGAACTTGCTGGAGATGAGGATTTGTTTCCTAGCCAGCGTCCCCTGGGAAGGCCCAGACACAGGGCAGCTGTCGTACCAGGACTGCTCTGGAAAGCCACCTGCAACACTGAATTTATGATTGTTTGTAATGCAGCTTGTCCCTAACTCATACGGTTTGCACTTAAATGCCAGTGTTGTGAAATGTTTGGTTTGGGGTGTGACTGGAAGACATGGTCCTTCTCCATCTCTTGGAAGTGGATGCCCTGTAGCCCTACTGCTGCCTCCTGGGCTTCATCCCAGCTCCAGGCATTCTGCTGCTGCCGCCAGGCTCTCACTGACAGCTTGTTGTGACCCTTTGAGGGGCAGCAGCGCGATCACCACTGGCATCTTCCCAGAGAGCACGCAAGCTAGGTGATGGGCATAGCCTCCCTCCTGGGGGCTGGGTCGCAGTGGGTTCTCCACTGCCCTTCCTCACCTGTCATAGAGCTGGAAGAAGGGAAGCACATTACAAAATTATTTCCATCACCAGGCAGCTCCCTTAGCACTCGTGTTTAGTTTTATTAATGAAAACCATTAGTGGGGCAATATGTCAGCAGGCTACAATGCTCCAGGACTTTGTATCTCCAAGGAATTGCCCTCGAGCAGTAAGACACAGAGCTCTCGGTGTCTCTTAGACGGCACCTCCTGTAACCCTACCTCTGACGGGCCCTATAAATCCCTCTTGGATTGCTGATGGGACATAAATCTCCCCGAAACCGCAATGCTTACCAAGCATTATTGCATTATTGAGACATAAATCCTGCGTCAGCTCGGTGAAATATCTGTGGCTATCGTGTTAAACAAGTCAAGACAGCTACTTAACTACTCCCAAACATTAGCTTATTAAAATGCAGGCAAGGAGCATATGAGGAGCAGCCCAGAGGAGATGTCTTCTAAGCAGCCGTTTATCACGTTTGTACAACAAGTCATAAACAGGTCTATGGCTTTTGGCTGTGCCTTGAATTTCCAGGAATGGAGATACGGTCAGGAAGAGCAGATACGGGAGGGTCTGTTCAGATGCAGGCTAAGGAGTTGGGACATCAGCCTAATTGCTGCAGAAAGGACCAGTTTTCTGCTGCAGCCAGATGGTGCTATGGCATTTGCAGCTTCCACATCTCAGAAAAGAGAGGGGGGCTTCCCAGGAAGGGAATAGAGATACATGTGCAGGGGGGCTTGTGAGAAGCAGGCATCTCCGAAAAGCCGGTAAGGTACAAAATTAAATGCCATATGCTGTTATGGTGAAGTAACAAATAATGGAGGCTTTTTGACAGCTTGGGTAAGAAAAAAAGGGGGGAAAAAGCCTTTCTGTGCCATATTTTAGCATCCCAGGCTGCAATGAATCCCCATCTCGAGCTGGAGCACAGTCCGTAATAGTAGCGCCCAGGCTGGAAGTCGTGAATCCGCCTCCGGAGCTGCAGCGGGTGTCTCCGTAATGGGGAGGATTTACAGCATCTTGTTCCCGTTACCCTCTCCTTCAGCAGCTGCAGCAAGGGTGCCCTTCTCCCTTGTCTTGGGAGTCTCCCTCGCTTCTCACACTTTGCTTTTTCTTGCAGTGGAGAACATTTTTTCCCCCTGACGTGCAGGTGAGACCGTTATTCTGCATCGGTATTTCAACCCACCATTGCCCATGACAGTGTCCCGGGGGCCAGCGGTGCTTGGCGGGTGCTCGTGGGCTGTGGCGGTGGCTTCCGGGAGCCGGTCTTTCTGCAGGCACTGAAGACTGAGCTGGGACCGCGGAGCCTCTTTGTGTAACTGGCCGGAGAGATCTCCCCGCAGGAAAATGAATCAAACCCGTCGCCAACTGGGACAACCCAATTACGTTGTGTTTGCCTGAGGTCAGGGGCTGGGGAGGGGAAGATTTAAAACCCCTTGAAGCCCCGTGATTTGGCCGCTCCAGCGACTGTTATGGTCTGTGACAGCGTGAAATGTCAGCACGGGTGCTCTGCAAGGCCCGTTTGAACCGGTGACGTGGGAGCACCGCATGGGCGGGCGCCTGAGTCAGCACCCAGCGCTGGGACTGTGCCCAGCGTTTATGTAAACTCTGAACTGTGTACGGCCGCCGAGCCGAGCTATAAATCTCCCAAGAAGTAGCTCTCGCAAAGATGCTGATCTTTCCAGGGTAAGCTGGAGCTGGAAGTAGAGGGAGAATAAATTTGCCTGCCGATCGGCGCTGCATGGACCTGGATGGAGTCAACTCCTGGGGGATGCGTGAGGAGATGCTGTCTTTGGAGGGTCTCCAGGGCTGGATTCAGGATTGGTCCAAACACCTGCTCAGGATGTCTCAGGGTAGAAAGCAGCATCCTATTAGGAGTCAACCTATCCCATCCCCAAAAGGCCACGATTTCAAAGTGAACACTCACACATGCAAGCCATCAAAACCAACAAATACTTTTCTTTCATCTCCAGCGATGCTGTGCTTCTCTCAAAAAAACATTTGCAACATTATTGGAAGAGCTCAGGAGGTCAACCCATCAGTTAATCCGCTCAGTAGTGCATCCAAAATATGCAGGAGCAAGTAATAGAAACATTTTGTGAGCTCTGTTGGTGCATTCAGCCACTCTAAATGCCTGAAAATGAAAAAGGACTTTTTTTCCCAGAGAAAATAAACACAAGGACTGCTGATAACTTAATTTGTTCATGGGGTTCCATCCATTGCCTCACATCCTCCTTTAAAAGCACTTTAAAAATTGTAATATAAAAGCAAAAACCAAGTGCCCCAAGTGCTTTAGGAGATGGTTTTCAAAAGGAAGATGCTCTTGGGAGACAAAATCCCTTTGAGACAATGTGCTCAAAAATCAATTGCTTTTGAAAGTGGAAGTTTGGCATCTGCGAAAGGCTGTCAGATAGCAGTCAGAAACCCACTCCACAATCCCCAAAACATATGTTAAAAGGAGGATCACATCTTACTGCCACTTGCTTAGACCAGACCTATGGTCCCAGTCTCCTGGGCTGGACCATGTCATTAAAGCCCAACCTGTTTGCATCCTATGGGCAAGCAGCTCATGCGCTTCATCTAGTAAAATCACCCAATAGTGCTGCCAGCTGGGTGGCCTGTGCCCAAAATCTAAGCATCACACAGGCATGAGCTGCTCCATGGTGTTGGCAGGAGAGGCACCGCCGTCCCTACCGAGCACATGGGTCCAGACCTGTATCCCCCAGCGGAGGAAAAACCCAGCCTAGGAGATGTCAGCAAATTAACAAACCAAGCACTTCCTCCTCCAAAAAACTCTGCTGGCTTCTTCCCATCCAGCTGGGCTTTACCCTGTGGGCTTGACCCCTTTCCTCAGGGCTGGAGTTCAAGTGACCTACGTCTAATTTCTCACTGCCTTCTGGTGAGTGTTTTCATAACACTTTTCTCCTTCCCAGCTTTGGGAACCTGCCAGAGCTCAGCCAGAGCTGAAATCCTTCTGCTCTTTGACATCTAATTTTGTTCTCTGCGGGATATTTCCTGCAGGGCTCTTAGGAGTCTTGAGAGACGCCACCCGACCCTGTGGTGGGAGGAATCGGTGCTGACAGGGATCACGGTGATGCTTTGTGGTCTTATAAATGGTTGGCAAGCACCAGGACTGACTCAGCCAATGCCAAGGATAGTATAGAGCACATCCATCGGCCGATCGATGCCTGGCAGTGATGCAGAGGAGCCGGAGGGGCTGTGGTGTGAGAGGGGAGGAAGGTGGGGAGGGGTGAGGGAGGGTAGCACATCTCCTGCCCATCTGTGTCCTCTCCTCTGCCAGTGGGTGACCCCCTGGGATTTGATGCAGGACCATGGGCCAGTGCCCCTGCATGGACCTGGGGTGCTCAAGGCTGGTCCTGCAGCCCCAGCCCTGCCTCGCCCCAAGAGGGATGGCAGAAGTCTGGAGGGGGGCCATGGGAATGGCTGGAGATGCTTGTTGCTGTGCTGGAAACCAGTGGCTGGGAGGGACCGATGGCGTGGGGTGGCACCCAGCAGCATAGGGTGTGCAGGGGGAAGGTGTGTATTGGAGTGTGCTGGCTGCCATACTGCTGTGCGCCCTCCTCTGGGCTGCACTGCCTGTCGGTGTGGGCGCAGGGCTGACCTGAAATCACTGGAGGTGGCATCGGGGCTCCATGAGAAGGTGCTGGATTACCTACGTGAGAATTGATTGCACTAATGATGAAATCCACTTGGATTTTACAGGGACTGGAATACTGTACATGAAAAGGAGGCATTTCTTCAGCCTTCTGCCCATGCTGCTCTTTGCTTGAACTATCCATTTTCTTTCCCCATCTTTGCAGACCTATGCCTTCCTACACATGCCCTCCTCTCCCTGCTGTCTGGCTTCTGGGTGATGTTATTTTTGCAGGTCTTTGTAGTTATGCTTAGGCTCTAAGCTCACAGCAGAAGGTGCATCTCCTGGTCCCTGCTTCCCGGGGCTGATGGCTTCCTCCCAGGCGCTTTTAGCCCAACAGCCACCCAAGAGCTGCTAACAGTATGAAATTTCCGTAAGTCTAGGCTTATTTGACCCAATCTGGTTTGGTGTGCTATTTTCTCTCTTCCACTAGTTCTTGTGGTGTGTTTGGAGGCTTTGTGGCCAAGACGGAGCCCTCTGAGCCTCTCATGCTGCCTGAAGCCTGCAGTTCTGGAGATACGAAGCACTTTGGGTAACACTTTGGGTTATTTAGTTCCATCGGCATGGCAGGAAGCCCTGCCCTTACAGCCTGTCCATTGCCCATTGGTCACTTTGTGGGGTAGGGAAGCCATTGTGTGTGCCCTGAACCCAGCAGCCATGGATTTGGAAATGCCTCTGGCCCGTGCACATGGAGAGGAGCCATCTTTTGGTGCCTCTGCTTGTTAGACATCTCTGCAGCCTGTTGACATTACTCTCATGTACAAGAGTCTGAGCTGGTGCCAACAGCCCTGCACTCTGACATGGAAGTGGCCAAACTCCGTTTTTGGTGTCCTTGGCTCTCTTTGATGTGTTGCTTTGCTGCCCCAAGCTTACGCACCCCAACCCATGCTATTCCCTGAGGTGGACCCCTCTTTCTCAACAACCATGAGAAACATCCTCCTTGTGGTCTTTCCGAAAGGAAAAATATGTCCTTGGTTGCTGTAAATAGCACAGAGAAATGATTTCTCATGATCCTGCTAGGACCAATGTTTCTGTTGCTTGAGCCTCATAAGCTCCCTAGGCAAATGTCAGTGGAGAGCCCTTCTCACCACTCTGTGGCCAGGCCCTTCCCATGCTGTTGACTTCACACAGGCCTTTAGGAGCCCCTGGGGAGCCAGGAGGCCAACTGTCCCAGGTGCTGTGAGAAACAACCCTTTCCTGTGGGAAGTCAAGCCCTGCAAAGGAAGGATGAACATGCCCACTTTGCACATGCCAAATGAAGCTTGGAGACCCTCACTGAACTAGAGTCGCCTGATAATTACTTGTTGAACCTGCAAGTATGAGTCTGGGATCCTTTTATATGGATAGAAATCAACTCCTCCTGTTTATCTGTCCTATGATAGGTATCTCAAAAGGTACCAAGATGTCTGTGGTTGGGTGAGATGGACCTCGTCCTACCTGGGAACGTGACAGTGCTTACAGCGTGACTGCTGCTCACCTCTGCCCCACGTGACCATGGGTTTTGTACACCCCAGGCTGTGTCCTGTCCACACACTGGGAAAGATGGGGAGGGAAAGGAGGGCAAAACTGTCTTACCGTTCTGGCTCCATTCCTAGTCTTGTGCAGAAGCTCTACACCTGCAGCCTGGAGATGGTTTCCCAGGTGAGGGTTACCGATGCTGGTCCACTCCTGTGATTAGCTCCAGCTTCATCCCCATTCTGAAGGTACAGCCTGAGCTGGGAGGGGCAGAGACACAGGGAGGCTGGAGGCAGCATCTTTTTACTATTGCAGTGACTATGGCAAAACAGCATCTTCCAGGCCACCCGTCTGGCCGCTGGCAGAACGGATCAGCCCGAATTCGCGCCCATGGGCTCATGCTGTGCAGAGGTACAGCAGCAAATTGCAAGGGTCAGAGGTACCGCTGGCCTGGCCAAGGAAAGCACATGGACCAAAGGAGCCATCGCTCCCTCCGCAGGAGGGCATTCCCGTCTGAAGGCAGTGGCAATGTGTCCCCAGAGCACCCCAGGTGCAGTCTGGCAACCAAACAAGTCCCTTGCAGCATCTTCCTCATGTCTGAGGCTGCCCCGTGCATCACTTCCAGGCTGGCACAAAGAGAAAACTGACCAGGGAAAAAGGAGAGTATTTCCCATATGGAAATAGGGCCGTGCATAGTGAGCTCTGCTCCCAGATCCCATGCCGCTATGAATCACCCTCTTCCCAGCCCTTGGGGAAAGTGCTGCCAGAATCAGACCTGGCATATGGAAATTTCATCCCTTAAGTCAAATATTATTTCAAAGCTAATGGCAAACAAAATCTATTTTTGCAGTGGTCTTGTTTAAAATATTTCCCCTTAATCCTCTTGAAATAGCAGTAATTGAAAACGGTTCTTTGAGATGCCAGTGCATACTTCTTTAATTATATCCTGCGCTGCCTGTTTCCAATGAAAGGGCCCTATCTGTTTGCAGTTACCGGCCTTATGAAAACCAGGCTTGGGCCCAAGTCGGCGGGAACCTGAAATAAGAAACATTTCCCTTCAGAGGCATCATTTGAGCTAATTAACTTTAATCAGCCCAGAAACACCTCTTTGAGTTCTTCCCCCGCCTTGGACCTGGTGCAGGTCCAAGCAGCCCCAAGGGCAAGGGCTGGCGGGGCAGTGGTGTCCCTTCGTCCCTTCATCCCCAGGTGACAGGCACTGTGGCAGTCCTTGCCGATGCACCCGAGTGTCCTCCGGGACAAGCTGAGACTGGCAATGCAGTC
>NW_008824411.1:5527700-5528253 GCF_000699105.1 Pygoscelis adeliae | reverse complement strand
CATATTACAAAGGAGCAACGACCCACTGGCCAGAGCCATCATCTTTTAGAGGTGAGGACCCAACTTTTAGGAGAGGGAGTTTTCTGGGTGGGGAGCGGGTGATGTGCAGCGGAGCAGCTGCCATGCAGCGTCCCCGGTGCACGAGCCAGAGCATTGCCAGCGCAAGTGGGCTGGTGTTTGAAGGCACAGGTGGTGAGAGGGAGCAGGTGGCTGATGGAGCATCTTCCCGGCCCCAGGGAGGCGCACGAGCTGGAGGGCTGCTCCAAGCCAGGGCTGCGAGGTTTTGCACAGACTGCTTGTAACAGTAGAGGTGAAGCAGAGCCCCGTCGCTGCAGCACCCGTAGGTAATTACAAAGAGCATCGCTGCGCTTAAACAAGGGCTTAAATCTTAGCACTTTCACTCCTCTCCTTCTGTGAAGACGGTGGGGTCAGAGAGATGCTGTCACCCAGGGGGACGTGAGGTTGTCCCCCAGTTTACGGGGTGATTGGTTCAGGTGCGCAGCCAGTGCGAGAGCTCGTCCCGCTCCTCCCGCCTCGGCACAACCCGGGGACG
>NW_008824411.1:5512475-5527635 GCF_000699105.1 Pygoscelis adeliae | reverse complement strand
CAGAGGGAGCTGAGCGCCCGCGGCTGCCGCGCCGCCTCCGGTCTCCGGTCCTCGCCCGCTCCCAGCGGGGCTCAGCCCCGGGGCGAGGCTGAAGAGCAAACCGGGTCGAGTTGGGTACCATCAAATCTCCTCGCGTGGGTTGCGAGGGGATGCTGATGTACCGGCATGGGTCTGGTTGCGGGTGCTGCCGGAGGAGCTGGTACCCGGACCGTAGCACCAACGGGGAGCAGGGTGCCCGGTGCCTGCGGGTGAAGGAAGGAGGGGAAAGGCGGGTGTATGCTCCGTGCACTTTCCACCCACCCGTGCTTGGTGCCCGGGCTGTGCGTGGGGTGAGATTTGGGGCAGAGCTGCCAGGTTTCCCCATAGTCTGGACCCCACAGCTCTGGGCTCACTCAGCATCATGGCTGTGGGCACCGGGGAGCCTGGATATGCTCTGGATCACTGCGCCCTGTGAGCCTGGAGCTGGGGACAGAGAGCTGGCTGCATCCACGCTGAAACCGGTCTGGGGCTGTTAACCCTTCCTGCCATAAGCACCTCTTGCTGCATCTGGGCCATTTTGGACAGCAGCTGGATTAATTTCACCAAAACGCTTCTCACCTGCTGTTTAACCTGCACCATGATTAAACCCAAGGGAGGAATTGACCTCATCATCCCGAGTGTCAGGGCCCTGTGGGCTCTAATGGACTTTAATTGCCCCAAGCAGCCCCACCTGGGACCCCCACCCACACACCCACTGCCATGGGGCCAGGAGCCCTATTTAAGCTCAGGCACTCACTTTTTTCCTAAGCATCTTCCCAAGGCTTTGTCTGTATTGAATTTTGAGTAGGGAAGGTCCAGTTTTGATATTCTCCCTAATGGGTTTGGGGTTTTTCTCCTCTCATAGACAAGTTGCCTCCCCAAGCCAGGGGAAGTGAGCTGGGATTTTAACTAAAGTCAGGCTGGGTGGTACCTTGAAGGCTCCTGCTAGGGTGGGCTGTGAGCTCTAGGGCTGTCCTGGCTGAGCCTGAGTGCCTGCAGACCCAGCAAAGAGCCTGGAAAGCAACCAGTAGACCCTGCTGTCCTGTTGCATGTCCCTGGACTGACTCAGGCAGAGGCAGTGTGGGAAGAGGAAGCCGTGAAGGGCAACTTCTGCACCCCTTGGAGAAGGCTTCAGGCTCTTTCAGAGTCCAGAGGCAGACTTAAAAGTCCAGCAGGTAAGTTAATTGATATTTTTAATGCAAATGAACTCACCCCTAGAGGCAATATCTTCCCTCAGTTCCTTAAAACCCCTGCAGAGGACAGCCCAGTCACCTTGTGGGAGGAGCTAGTGGTGTCACTTAGCCAACCTGCAGCAGGCTCCATGGGACATGTGAGTGTTCTGAGCAAGCAACATGAGCAATGTCTTGTAATGTCATGAGAGGCTTTAGATGGGGATTTTGGATTTTTTTTTTTTTTTTTTGGCGAGAATGTGAGGAGAGAGAGATAGTGTTTATAGATGAAATTACAAGAGTTTATTCCTAAGACTATTTTGCCAATGGCTTGCCTTCTGTTTTTTTACTTGCAATTTCCAAATTTTTTTCAAATATATACAAGCACTACTTCTTTTCTGCCCCAGATACCCAAATATCTGAGGGCTGCATCTGTCAGGGCTTCCTAAGTGCCTGGCTCTCAGTGTCCCAGGCTGGTGATCCAGGGAAATCCAAGGGCAGGAGACATTGGCTGCAAACAGAAACTGATGCAGGAGTTGGTACAGAAAAATGGGGAAAATATTCCTTGCAAGCGTCTTTGCTGGGGCATTTAGAAGTAGTTACAGGAGCAGAAATGAGTGATTACTCACTTTACTGTCTGCTCACTGTGCACTTGAAGAGATTTATTGACTGGTAGCAGAAGATCAGATCCCCCAGTTCCAGATTGTCTGTGCAACTGAGCACTAATTATGGTTAATGGTTGTACTGAAGTGGATAATTTTTTTTTTTCTAGCATGACAGCAAAATAATATGATTTAGCAATATCCCTACAGCAAAAAGGTCAGAAACTGTTCTGAGGTTGTTTCTGCAAGCTTTGCACAACAGGCAAAGCAATGGCAAGAAGACAATGGGAAAGGGCATTGGCATGGAAGGAAATCAGTCCCACCAATGCAGGGCTTGAGATGGGCTTAGGCAACAGAATTGTTCATCCGTCTGGGTACAGGGGCGCTCTCGGGGCAGCGAGCCATGGGGGAACAGCCCCAGCAATGGTTTGCCATGCAGAGATGTCTTTCTCCAGCTTCCTAGGCTGCAAGCA
The DNA here is from genome assembly GCF_000699105.1 of Pygoscelis adeliae. Lineage (NCBI taxonomy): Eukaryota > Metazoa > Chordata > Aves > Sphenisciformes > Spheniscidae > Pygoscelis > Pygoscelis adeliae. The sequence continues at coordinate 5,525,373 of NW_008824411.1, read as the reverse complement.
GCTTATAAGTGCATGGAACAGAGGTCTGCTTGCAGGGAGGCATGTAGGGAGAGATGACAGCCAAAAGTCCTCTCCACCTGAAAGCTGCCAGCTCCTACTCATAGATTTGTGATGGAGAAAAAGAGGGCAGAAGTATGTAGCAGTGTTGAAGTGCAGGTCCTGAAGAACAAGGGGGCTGTGTTGCACCCATTGCTGGTCGAAGCCTTTCGCTTTGTGCTGTGAGGAATCTGGTGCTTTCACTTCAAAACCAATCTGATCACTGCCTGGGAATGGGGCATATAGACAAGCAGTATAGACTGCTGTAGGTGCAAAGGTGAGCAGAATAAATAACACTAGCATAAAGACATCTTGGCAGTAGGGATATTGCTTTTGAATATGTGATATGGGAAAGTTATAAAATATATAAATACATAAAACAGCTCACAGAGTCACGGGGTACGTGACCAAATAAGCTTGGAGAAAGCAATCTACAGGGCAAACAGCATATAGGCTAGCAGTTCAGGCTGGGGCAGCTCCTTCAGGCTGCCTTCCCTGGGGCAGCAGTGATTGAGCATCCCAAAAGGGCAGAGCCAGCTGGAATGCAAGTGTGGATGTGAAAACTGGGATGCAAGGTGGGCTTTTGTGTGAGTGATGAGATTTCTGAATGGAAAAGGCAGCAGGATTTCACCTGTTGATTCAGCGTTTCTCCCAGGTTGCCTGGCACAGAGATCAGACAAACTGGATCGTGTGTGTGATGCCAATGCCCGTTTAAGCATCTGGACACATCTTGCTTTATATGTGTGTTTAAGGAATTCCAGTATATGACTGGGAGCTATAAATATTCCTGTAGTGACAGTAGGATACTGCTTAGCAAAGCTTTATCCAAGCCAGGTTTATAGCAGCCTGTCTACAGGAGTCACAGGAGAGCTAGAGATGAACTTCAGGCTTTTCTTTAAGATGTAGGAAGGTCAAATTTTCCATTTTTTTTTTTCCTTCACAATAGGCATAAAGGCTAGAAAACTCCATTTTAAAGAAAGCTGATACTCCTCTTCAACAGCTTGGGCCCTGAAGCTAGGGCTTGAGCAGCCTTGCTTGAGGCATTAGGGTGTCTCTCCCAAGAGCTGTTTGCCATAGTTTGAGGTTCTCTCCTCCCTTATAGTTCAAAATCATTGGCAAACAAAGCTCTGGCCCAGATTAAGACTTGCGGCTTGGTTTTTAAGGGAGCCTGCTTTCCCTGGCTTCTGCTCCAAGCAGCTCTCAAAGCTGCAAAGCCTTTTCACCAGCTGGGTTAGGAGCTTTCGGTATGGGGAACACCCCACTAGCCTTCCCAATGGTGAGACCAAGGGCACTTGGTCTGTCCCCAGGCTGGGGGGAACTGGGACGTGAGCCCACCCACACTCCTCTGCTCTCCTTCCCTCCTTGTGGATGGGCTGCTGCAGGCTGGATGCTTCTAGGAGGATTTGCATGACTTCTCCCTTGGCATCCCTCATGAATGACCATGTCTGCAACAAATTTGTGCACAGGGAGGAGAAATCGGTAAGAATCCCCCACCTGCAGCTCAGGCGGGTGCTGTGGAGTTGGGCTGCTGCACCCAGACACCATCCCCTGAGCACGTCCTCGGGGCTGGAGCAGCCTGTCGGAGAGGAGAAGGGACACTTCCTCAGGTGGGTTTCTTGTAACTGGCAATTAGCATCCCTAAAACCATAATGAAGTAACTTGACTTCCTGTCGCTGGGGATCAGCAGTGGCCTGCAAAGAGAAAAGGGAGCTTGTGCTGTGCCCTGGGAGGGCCAAACATGACGACCTCGCTGGATGTTTTGCTCCTGCTCTGCCTTGGAGGAAGCAGCCAGGCTGGCACTGAAGATGTCCAGCTTGCAAGAGCCCGTCTCCTCTGGCTCCTGAGCACCACCTTGCCCTGCCAGCCCTCAGTGACAGCAGTGTCATGGGGACAGCTTGCAAACTCTGGGTTTGCACTGACCTGCACCCTGGGTCTTGTGATCTCCACTGGAGGAGATGGCACAGGAGCAGCCCATATGGAAATGCAGTACTGGAGGTGCTGGGCTTGATTAGCCTTCATTCTTTTGCAGCCTTCATCCCACTGAACGTCCTAAACCTCTGGCAAATTTCTCCACTGAAGCAAGGAGGGGATCCTTGCCCTTTCCATGAGTTACCTGAGCAAAATGCAGTGGTTCAGCCTGTGGATGGTAACTTGCAATTCAACTCGTCCCTGCCACCAGGGCTGGAAAGCATGAGGTGAGGATGAGCCGGTGCCTCTGGAGGTTTGCTCTGGGGGTAGTTGCTGCCTTCCTGCTCCAGGGTGGTTAAACCAGATGCCTTCTGCTGGGTACCTCTCTCCTGAGGACAAAAGGGAAAGTGTGGTTAACTAGCAGGAATTGTGTGATTGTTAAAACCTGTTCCAGGCAGGTGTGGTCACAAAGCACCCCCAGCAGTTTTGTGCTAAGACTTGAGCCGCTGGTGTCCTGTTGCCTGAACAAAGGCTGTGTTTGTTCCTTCTCCAGTGGGGGTGTGCAGAGAAACAGCTCAAACCTTGCAATCCCAGCCTGGGACCTCACCAAGACTGGGGGCTCCCAGGAAGTCTTGCACGTTTGTGATGGTGGACAGCCCTTTCCCTGGGGAGGTCCCTGCCAAAATACTGGCAGGGCAGGGGTAGAAGAAGAAGCCAGGAGGAAGGGGTTTTCTTGAGTGAAGAGTAACCCTTGGGATGATTCCCATGTTTGGGAGCAGGCCCCATGGGTTGTCCACGTCTGTAGCACCTATGGCCCCAGGCGAGCTGCGGCAATCACTGCAAGCATGGCAACAGCCCTCTGGTCAGAGCAGCACTTCACCAGGGTTGTGGTGAAGGCATTTGATACACACGTCCTTGTGGGCCTCTGCTCCTGCCTGCCAGGTTGTGTAAGGCTTAGAACTGAGCAGAAGCCAGGTAAACACTTGGGTGCCTTCATGCCAGGTGGTTGCCCAAGAAAAGGACGATCCTGAGAGCCAGGTACCTTCGAGCAGCTTATGCTGTAACAAGGGCAGTTGTGGCTTCCCATGAGGTTTCACCTGGCGTTCTAAGGATCCTGCCTGCATCCAGACAGTGCCTCTAGAAAATAGCACATGGACAGGAGAAAAGATGAGAGAAGACAGAGAGAGGCTCTGCCTAAGGATGAATCCCAGAGAGGGCATGAGAGAGGCTCTGCCTAAGGATGAATCCCAGAGAGGGCATGGAGATGGATTGGAGGTCTCCAGGACACCAAGCTCCAAGGTAGTGTAGGGGGGAAGGGGTTACAGGAGAGATGTCTTTGAGATAGATGCAGTGAGATGTGTTGTTGTGTTGCAACTACTGTACCTAAAAAAGATTTCATGGGAGGCATGGTGAGTTTTTTGGTTGGTTTGTCCTTGTCTGGGAAGGTGACTGTGGTGACCTGTGAAGCTGAGGGCAAGCGATGCCCTCAGAGCCTCCACCTCCGCTGAAAGGCTGCAGATCAGAGCAGCTCCCTAGGGAACGGCAAAACGAACTTTCAGGGGGAGCAAAGAGACACTTACATTTGCTCCCCCATCGCAAGGCATTAGCCTCCCCTGAGGCGCTCCATCCATCAGCCCTGAACCTAATGGGAACAGTCCTGGAGCCCTTTCCTGGAAAGATTTTTCTCACAAACAAAAACGGGGAAGAAGAGTGTGGAAAAGCAAATGAAAAATGTATCTTTAGCTGTGTTCAAGAGAAACAAGAGCTGGCCTGTGAAGAGCTCCAACGCAATTAGTGCAGAGCACATGCGAGGTGAACACTCTTGTTTACTGCCTCGCTTTATGTAGTTCCAGCTGTGGATTTATTGTCCCCCAACCAGCCGTGGCTGCTGCAGCACTGCTGGCCGCTCCGGAGGGCTCTGCCCAGCCTCCCGTGCGGGGTGTTTCTCATTTCACACTTCAAAGATGGTTGAACAATGTAGCTGCACATCAAAGGGCTGAGCAGAGCCAGAGGGATGCGGGAGGAGAGGATGATTGCCCCTACGGGAGTTGTGGGCGCCCATGGGGCGTGGGGCCCTGCTGCTCCCCAGCCAGGCCAGCAGAGCCTCCAGCAAGTTCGGTTCATCCCTGGCTGCCAACAGAGTTGGGAGCCCAGCTGCCGCTCTGCGATCGTGCTGGGTTGTGTGCTCCAGCGGAGATCAGAGGAGTCCCTGGGGGACATGCTTTCTGCGAGGCTAAAGGCTGCTCCTGGCTGATGTAGAGCCTGGCTGGCCCCGGGCTGATTGCTGCTGTCAAGGCGCTGGGCTGGGGCTTATTCCCCTTTGGCACACTGAGGGATCTTCCTCTTCCCAGCTGTTTTGACTGAAATGCTCCTTGGGGAAGAATCTGGCTCTTGCTGTGGGTGTTGGGCTGCATCCAGCGCCACAGAGCCCAGTCCAGCCAAAGCAGGAGCAGTGCAGCACATGGTCAAGCTGCTGCCCAGCCTTGCAGCCAGGGTGTGTGCTGAGCATCCCTCCAGCTGATGCCTCAGGGAGCCTTTGCATGCAGCAAAGGGATAAAAATTGGAGGATTTTTTCACCCTCTGCTTTGCTGCTACGAGCAGGGGGGGTTGAGCGCAGCTGCATGGGGACTGGCTGTGGTGGCCACTGGCCCCTACCCACCATCCACCCTCGGTTAATGAATACATGTGTCTCTCTTGGCACAGCAGCCCTGATGGCAGCCAGGACAAACAGAGCTGCAATAGCACAAGCTGTGCGTGAGGCCAGGGTCATGGTGCACACCAAGGCAAACTGTGCCATCAGCCTCTCATGGCTCCTGTCACTGCAGGTTGTCCCCAGCAGGATTGCTGTAACCCCCTCTGAACATCGCAGGAAGCCACCTCCAGCCTCAGTCATGCCACTGGTGTGAGGCAGCTTTGGGCTGGAAGAAGGCAGGTTTTTGTAGGCGAGACTGCTTTTTCCTGACTGTTCTTGCTCTTTTGGAGGTTAGGAGCCCTCTTCCGCTCTCACTTTCCTGTAGCATATGATAAAAAGTCAAACAGGAGTTTGCAGGTGTTGGGCAGAACTACTTCTAGTGCCATTAGAAATGTTGATGCTTTTGATTTGGTTGGTGGTGGGGTGTTTTTTTTCCCCCAGGGAAAACACCCTAACTTTTCTCCTTTTCTTTGCCTTCCCACACCTGCAGTTCTCCTTCCCTTTGATTTTTCCCTTTTGAGGGGGCGGGGGGGGAAGTCCAAAATTTTTTTTTCAAGGAAAATGGCAGCAGAGAAATGATGACTCAAGAGGTCCATGACCTTTTCTTCTTTCAGATGCTTGAAAGCTATGTCACTCCAGGTAAATGATTGACTCTTCCTGCACCTTTGTTCCCCTCCTTCTGCCTTGGGTTGACCTTGCCTATCCCCATGCCAGGGCTAGAAGCAGGCATACGCTCTCACTGTGCATGGGTGTTGTTTTCTGACAAATGTTTTCATTCATAGAAGTCTTCCTTCTCCTCCAGGTCATGTCCTTCAGGAGAGGATCCACACCTCCTCTAGGCTGGGAATCCATAAAGCCAGCTTGGCGGTTTATTTGTATTGAGTCAACTTAACCATGACTCCAAAGCTGATCCCTTGGAAAGCCAAACCAATTTGGCAGATAGTGGAAAAATTAGTGATTTCTGGTTGTTCAATCTTTTTTTTTTCTGGCATCCTTGCTCTATCTTATTTCAAGTCAATTTAGCATGAATTAACAGCCCAGCTTAGACAGCTTTGGAGGCTCCAGCAACTGGACACTGTAGGCTTTCAAACAGGCGTACTCCCAGCTGAACGGTTCTCCCCCAGGACTTGTCTTGAGGCAGGGAACTGATGGATGAACTCACACAAGACTTAGATGAAGAGTGCAGAGATGGATTGGGATTTGCAAACAGACTCCTCTGCACTTGCCCAGGCTTTGTCCTTCCCTGCAGATGTCCTCTGAAACACGCTTGCCCCATTTATTAGAAGGGGGAAAGCGGTCAGACCCTTTGAACAGGAACCTGCCTGATGCCAGGGTCGCTTGTCCCGGGGGAGGCGCTGCCAGCTTCCCTCTTTGCAGGGGAATAACTGCAGTGCCAGGGTGTAAGGATGGGGCAAGGTTGGGCAGCCTGGTCCTACCTGTTGCTCTTGATGACACGGGCATTGCTGTGCCATTTTGGAGGCAGGGGGGTGTGTATGCGTATGAGAGATGCTGCTTGTCCCACGGGCCGGAGGTGGCTGCAGCTGCTCAGTGACCCTGGGTTCTATCTTGCAATAATTTCAGTCCAACACTTTATTTCTTAATTTAGGAGCTCTGTGCCCACAGCTCCTCCTCATGTTACAACTCCGGGCTTGCTAAAGTCCAAACAGCGCAAGTCACTCATCAAAACAACCCCTCGGCGCTGGCCCTGCCTCCTGTGCAACGCTGCATAAAAGAGCTTTGCTCTTTCGGGGGAGCTCCTCTTGAGCTGCTGCTCCTCTCTGTGAGAGAGCCCCTGGGTACTGGGAAAAGCTCTTCCACCCTGCCCAAAACTCTTACGCACGTACCTGGGGGCTGCACAGGAAGCAGGTGAGCAAGGATCAGCAAGAAGCCCCTCAGGTTATTTAAGGAGCTGGGGGAGTTGTGCTGGGGAGGAGGTGCCCTGCTCCCACAGGGCATTGCCAGGGGCTGCAGTCCCACCTGGGTAAGTGTGCCTGGCCGGTCTCTGCTCTGCCACAGCTGTGTTCCCCCACAGGCAGGACAGCATGGTGCGGCGCGTGGCAGTGGTGGGCGCAGGCGTCAGCGGGCTGGCAGCCACCAAGTGCTGCCTGGAAGAGGGGCTGGAGCCCATCTGCTTCGAGCAGAGTGAGGACGTCGGGGGTCTCTGGCGCTACACAGTGAGTGGCTTTGGCTGCTTGGTTTCAGAGCTGGCTGGGGAAACCTGTGTCCTCAGGGCTGGGAGGCTGTACCCACTTGCTCTGCTCTGATCGTTGCATGGGGGAGGGCTTGGCTGGTTCAGTACAGGTCCCCTCCGTTACACTGGGGACAGCCTGGCCATCCCTTGGCTTGCTGAGCCAAGACCCCTCTGAACTGCCAACCACTCTCCTTTGGAGACAGAGGGAGCCATCAGCTTCTCCCCAGCTAAGGGGCTGCAAACCCCTCAGGGCTGCACTGGAGACATGCTCCCACTCCCCTCAAAGCCCATGGAGACAGGGACGGCTCCAAAATGCTAGCCCTGCAAAAGTCACCCCGTGGGGCTGCCAGCAGTCACCCCACCTCGGGGAGCACTTGCTGCTACTCAAGGTAGCTCTCAGCATGCTTTTACAAAGTGGCCATGCACCACAGAGCCAGAAAGGAGCCCGAATGAATAATTAGAGAGTTGGACCCAGAGCCATCTCGTGCTATGTGCCCACCTGCTGGCAGGCTGGGGCCAAGGGGACCATTTGGGGCGTGATTGCAGTTACAGGAGCAGCTCAGGGTGCTGGTATGGAACGGAATTGAGCCCATGTGAGTTAAACCCCAGGGCAGAGGGGGAGGGCAGAAAGCTTGTTCTGGGTGATCTGAAACATTTGATTCATCTCAAAACATGGACCACATGTTTTCTGTCTTTTCTGGGGAGGGCTCCAGCAAATTCCTCCAGAAAGTTTGGCAATACTTTTTGATATGTATAATGGAGAATTTCAGAACAGAATATCACTATTGAGGGGAAAAGTAAAAAAACACTTTAGCTCCTTATCTGTTTGGGGTTTTTCTTTTATTGGAAGTTGGTAATCATTTGGCCAACCCAAATATTAATTTTCCAGTGCAGAAACCTCACTGCATTTTTCCCAGCTCTGTCCTGGCATCAAAGCCTTCGGGGAAGGGAAATGCATTACCTGTGTTTTGTGCTGTTAAGTGCCAAGTGTCAGGGCAGACATAGCAGGTGCCCTGCCCCCGATGGGGACAGGGCAATGTGTAGGGCTGGCCATTTTGGGCAGAACTGGACCAGGCCAGACTGGGCCCGACTGCATGCATGGTGGTCTTGGGGACTTTGGCAGATCCCCCATGTCCTGACATTCTAGACGTCAGCAGGACACTGGACAGCTGGCACAGGCATTGCTAGGTGGTAGGCACAAGCCTCGGTCCACGTCCCAGGCCAGACCTGCCCCACGGTTGCATAAAGCATGGGCAGCCAAGCTGCTGTGCCAAAGCAGATGCACCCTGCTGGGCTTCTGCCTTTGCTTGAGCAATCACCAAGACCATGTGCCCAAGGCAGTGATGTCCGGGCGCGTCTGTGGGATTTTGGAAGCTTTACAGGCAGACCAGGAGGAAGCCGGGCACTGGAGGTCCCATGTTACTTGTCTCCTGTGATATTTTGCATGTGTCCGTGTGCACAAGCGTAGCTGTGTCACACCTGACCTCCTGATGCTTGCTGGATGTGCAGATGATCCTTCTACAGCACTCCCTTCCCCTGAGGTTTCCACTTTCCCTGGCAGATGAGCATGTAACTGGCTCCTAAATGCCTTGGGTGATGCAAACCCTCCTCCTGGCCTGTTAAGACACTTCTGTGCTACTAGGGGTTATTTGGTTATTGCACTTGATGGCTTTGCCATTTTTCTCTGGCTGTAACCTGGAGGTGGAGGCCAGGGGGTAATGGTATCTGGATTTGTTGGTGCAAGGCTCCAGGACAGGCAGGGGTCATGCCGCCTGCCCCCAGCCCCCGTAATGGGACATGTCCACGCTCCTCTCCCTCCAGGACCAGGCAGAGGAAGGCAGAGCCAGCATCTACCGCACCGTCTTCACCAACTCCTGCAAAGAGATGATGTGTTACTCTGACTTCCCCTTCCCTGACGACCACCCCAACTACATGCACAATGCCAGGGTCCAGCACTACATCTGCAAGTATGCCGAGCACTTCGACCTGCTCCGGCACATACAGTTCAAGGTAAAAAGTCTGGAGAAGAGAGGGGCAGCAAGTAGCGGTGGGGCCCTGGGCAGGAGGGACATTGTCTCCGTGCCTGGGTCTCCCTGCCACAGGGAAAATCCTGGGAGAAAATAATCTGGGGAGAAAAAAACTCGTCGTTTTGTTAAAGCAGGTCTGATCAGGTCCCTTCTTTGTGTGCTCCCCAGAGCTGCTGGCATGAAATCACGGGGGCAAACATTCCTGGGCTCCCCAGGACCTCTGAATCTCGCTGACTCCCTAAACCTCTCGGTCCGCTCTGCAGACACCCTTGGATCTCTTTCTTTTGTTTCCTTTAAGACCCTGGTCATCAATGTTAAAAAACACCCAGACTTTTCTGTGACGGGGCAATGGGAGGTGGTGACCCAGAGAGATGGGAAGGAAGAGACGGCGGTTTTTGATGCTGTTATGGTTTGCTCTGGGCATCACGTCTACCCAAACCTCCCCCTCGCTGATTTCCCAGGTAAGCTGTGCGTGTGGAGTTCATCTGCTGGGACACAGCCGAGCAAATACCTTCCATCATAATGTTCTTCCCTGCAAAAAATGCCTTTTCAGCATTAAAAGGAGAGCAATATTTTTGGGGATGTGGGCCCATTCAGGAAATCAAAACCTGTCTTTTTAAGGAAAAAGACTCAGTATCCAAACTATATCAAAGCAGGGACAATGCTAATCTTTCCCAGAAAAAATAATTTCAGGCTGTTTCCTTTAATAGAAGATTTTTCATAAAAGGATTTTGTAAAACACTTCTTGGCATTTTCCCATGATTTGTAGCACAAATGTCATGTGCGTTACCCAGCAGCCTTTGCCTCTCTGTGTACAGGCCCATTATTGGGAAAAACTTTCTCTCTGGGAAGAAATACTTTGTGCAGGGTGTCTGTTTGGAGGACACGGGCTTGAGGCACAGTCTGGTCAGGAAAACACCCCTCAGGTCCTTGCTATCTTCTCTTTTAAAAATGAAAGCTGCTTCCCTGTTGCTCTCTACCACAAGGGTGTAAAGCCATGCCAAGGGGATGGAGTGTGGCTGTCCAGGTGCCTCGGGGCGATGTTGGGGTTACAATAGTATCCTTCTGGGGCACAGAAATACTGTGCAAAGGTATCCTGTGCTTGCAAACTCTTTCTCTTTAAATATTGAATGAAGCCAAAGACAAATCCAATCCGACTATGGGTTTGCAGCATCCCTCTGTGTACAGGAGACATCTGCTACTGTGAGAAACACTCAGATGGATGCTCCAGCAGCATCTGTGGGAAGAGGAGATCCCAAGGCCAGCACAGCCTCTCCTTTTCATTCCTGGGGTGAATTATGACCTTTTCTGTTCTCCCCAGGAATACAGAAGTTTAAAGGCTGCTACTTCCACAGCAGAGAGTACAAGGAGCCAGAGAAGTTCAGAGGGAAGAAGGTGCTGGTAGTAGGCTTGGGCAACTCTGGCTGTGACATTGCTGTGGAGCTCAGCACCGTGGCATCGCAGGTATGGGGACCTACACCAGCACCACTGGGGAAGGGGGGTCATCCCATCTGCTCAAGCACGTGCCACCACCTCTGTGAGACACCCCCAGGGGCTCACAGCCATCATGGGGGCAGCTCACCCCTTCCTGTCTGTCCCCCCAGGTCTACCTGAGCTCCCGAAGCGGGTCCTGGGTGATGAGCCGCGTCTGGGACAATGGCTACCCCTGGGACATGTTGGTCATCACTCGTTTCCGGACCTGGCTGGGGAACATCCTCCCCAGGGCACTCAGTGACTGGCTGTATGTGAGAGCCATGAACCGGTTCTTCAAGCATGAGAACTTTGGCCTCATGCCACTGAACAGGTACACATGGGGGCCATCCATCCCCAAACCCCCCAGGAGTGCTGGTTCTGGATGAGGCTGGACCGTGTCTATCCTGGGCTGGCAGCAGAAGCTACCTCTGTGACAGCCCCACCATGTTTGCCCTTGCAGAACTTCCCGCAAGGAGCCAGTGTTCAATGACGACCTCCCGAGCCGCATCGCCTGCGGCGTAGTAGTTATGAAGCCAAATGTGAAGGAGTTCAGAGAGACGTCTGTCTTGTTCCAAGACGGGACTGTGCAGGATGATGTCGATGCAGTCGTCTTCGCCACTGGTTACAGTTACTCCTACCCTTTCATGGAGGACAATTCCATCATCAAAAGCAGGGACAATCAGGTCACCCTCTACAAAGGCATCCTCCCTCCTCAGCTCGAGAAGCCAACCATGGCAGTCATTGGGCTGGTCCAGTCCCTTGGACCAATCATCCCAACAGTGGACCTCCAGTGCCGCTGGGCAGTCAAGGTGTTTCAGGGTAGGTGGATGGACATGTTCTGGGCGAAGGTCCTTTTTCTGTTAATGGGAAGTAGCATTTCCCAGCAGCAATGGGCAGGCTCAAACTGAAAATCAGGGCAGTGCCTGGGTGCTAAGGAACACAACGGGGTTTGGTCAGAAATACCAATAATGGATTCTCCATGTGATGGGGTACTTTTCACCATGGGAGCAGGTCACTTTTCAGCCCACTGCAGATATCAGTGAAGTACCCGTGGTGGGGCTGAGGAACCTCTTGGGCATCACTGCACACCTTTAAGGACAGGGGAGCCAGTGTTGTCACATCCTCAACACCCAAGCCCAGTTCTTGACACCAAAGGGAAGAGAGGCACTCAAGGGCTCAGCTGATCCCTGCAAACCCTATCTGCTGCAGGAGGGATCTCCTGGGCATCACTTCCCTTTGCTGATGTTCTTCCTCCTCTTTCTAGGACAGTGCATGCTCCCCCCAGTCAGTGAGATGATAGATGATGTTGATGAGAAGATGGGGAAGAAGCTGAAGTGGTAAGTGCAGCTCATGGGACTCCCTGTGCTGGCAGAAGAGCCCTGCCATTGTCTCAGCCCCAAGTGGGCTGGATACAGGCACTGCGGAGGGCTGGATACAGGCACTGCAGAGGCCTGAATCAGGCAAGTTTGGGTGGAAAATTCACAATGGAAAGATTTCCTGTCTGAAAATGCTCGTTTGCCATCACTGAGCGTTATCAGGCTGGAAAAGCATTTGTCATTCACACACAATCAGGGTGAGGCCCCAGCAGAAATAGAACGTTTCTATCATTATTCTTCAGTGACACTTTTTTGTTTCATAAAGTCCATGGAAGTGCCTTACTTTCCCCCTCTCTGAGTGTATCTGATATTATAGTGAAGCAATACTTTAAAAATATGAATATAACCAGTGAAAGCTGAACCTGGTCCAAGCAATGTTTTCTTTTGTTTTTAGAAACGATTGCATTGTAGGAAGTTTCAAAATGCAGTTTTCTTTTGAGTCAGATTCCTCCACTAACAGCAGCAATGATGCATGTCCCCTGGAGCAGTGGTCCCCAGCCAGCTCTGTTCCCCAGGTTTGGTGGGGGAGAGCAGAGGACAGACTGCCTTCACTGTGCTTAAAGAAAAAAAAAATTTTAAAAAGGGGGGAAAAAATCTAAAGCAGCCCCTCTTTTTCCTCTCCTCTCTCCCCTGAAGGTACGGGAGCAGCACCACGCTGCAGACAGATTATATCACCTACATGGACGAGCTGGCCTCGGCCATCGGTGTGAAGCCCAACGTGCTGAAGCTCCTGCTCACAGACCCATGGCTGGCCCTGGAGGTTGTCTTTGGCCCCTGCAGCCCCTACCAGTTTCGGCTGATGGGCCCAGGGAAGTGGAACGGGGCCAGAAAGGCTATCCTCACCCAGTGGGACCGAACGCTGCAGGCCACGCGGACGCGCATCACCCCCACCACCCCCACAGCCTTCCCCTGCCTGGCCATGCTGGCAATGTTCTTCCTCCCACTCCTCCTCCTCCTCACCACCCTTTACTTCTAGGGGACCCTGGAGGGACGTGGCGAGGATGGGGGGGGGATGCAGGAGTACCAAATGGTGTGCCTGTGTGGGATGCTTTTCTCCTGCTGGGCAACGTGTGCTGCTGCCCTGCTCATTACCCCAAAAATAATCCACCAAGAGATCCCTAAAAAAATGGCATCAATAAATCAGGTGCAATCTCCATGCCTGGTAAATTTGGGAAGTTTCTCAGCGGGCTATGAA
>NW_008824411.1:5510721-5512420 GCF_000699105.1 Pygoscelis adeliae | reverse complement strand
AATGTGTTCAAGTAGCAGTGCATTGCTACACATCTTTAAATCTCCTTGTCTACTGTCTCTTTTTCTGGTGGAAAACTGGAGTCAATGTGTTTAGTTTTTCGAGAAAAGTTTTGGTGTAGAGCTTGTGCTCTGGCTAAAATGAGCTTGCCTGAACTGGTCCTTTTGAAAAATAATTTTCATAAGTAGTAAAGAAAACCATCCACGTTTTTCTCCAGTGGGGAAAGATGCCCAAATGAAAAAAAAAAATCAGATTAAAATACTGAGAGGAATACTCTGGTATATAAATAAATGGCCTACCAGCTCTCAGAACAACATCTGGACTTCACTGGAACATGTGAGCATCTGAAAGGTGAGATGAACCATGTCTGCCAGCCAAAATGCTCAGCCCCCCAGCCAGGGCTGTGTAACCCAGCACCATGGCTGCTGCAGCCATGGTGAGAGCATCCTCAGAGAGATCCCTCTCCGAGCCACTTTGCTTCCCGTTGGGCATCACCAGCCCTGCAGTGACAGCTTGGATGGGCACCCACACCTTGGCTCACACTTCTCTGTGGCCACCCCCAAGGTTTGTCCAGGGCTGATGGGGATGTGCCATCTACCCAATTGCCTACCCTGGGGGTGGGGGGTGGGGAGCAAAGCCTCTAACGTTCACCCTCACCTCAGCAAGTGGGGAGAAGCTGGACCGATCTCGGCAAGCTGCCAAACTCCTGATGTGGCTGGATCCTGCAGGCTTTTCCTTTGTATCTACCTGCTGGAGGTGGATAATTTTGGTAATTTTGGTGCTCCCCAGGAAGTGCTCTGCCTGCGGGCAGTGGCAGGCATCTTGGCTTTTCTCCTCCATACAGCAATAACTTATAGCTTTGCAAAATGCTCCATGGTTTTATGAAAGGCACCATGTAAATGCCAAATAATATCACTACTGTGAGCTCTAGCCCTAGAAGTGAGACTACAGGGTGCCTGCTGTTCCCTTTTCAGTGCCTCTGCCTGAGTGCTCTGCTAACATGCTTCCTCCTGCCAGGAGATGAAGGGGTTTGCCTGCTCTTATTTCTTCCAGTCCAAGTGCTGTGTACCTGTGGTAGGAGGCAAACCTTTCCTACAACTGTGGTCCAAATAAAAAAAACCTCAGATGTACTGCCTATCTCAGAAACAAACATGAATAAAAATATAGTAGTATCATCTGATCAGTTTTTTAAATTCTCTTGCAATTAACAAGCTGTGTGTGGTGTATCAGTGTGGTTTTTTTTTTTCATTCTAGCTGATGACAGCAGCCTTGTTAACCAGCTAGGACACAGGCCATGGTGGCAGGGGATATTACTGCTTGCCTTGTGCTGAGCTGCAGGGTGCTGGCAGGACCCACACCAAATGCAATGGGGGCCGGGACCCCTCCCCTTTTGGAAGCCAAAGTACCAGGCTATGTGAAAGAAAGGGCAGTGGAGAGGAGAGGCAGCTGCTTGTGCTCCAAGCTGTGGGATGCACTGGGGAGGTGTCAGGGTACCAACGGGGCAAGCAGAGATGATGTCAGGGAATGAAAGAAGAGGGTTTGTAGGGTGCTGGCAGGGCAGCCCCTCTCCCCCAGGTGTAGTCAATAAATGGACATGGGCCAGGCTGTCACGAGGGCTCTCTAGGGCTGGCTTACATCTGCAAAATGGGTTGAATGACCTCATCGTTATCAGACATGAGGTCATGGCTCTGTGTGAGAACA
>NW_008824411.1:5506832-5510704 GCF_000699105.1 Pygoscelis adeliae | reverse complement strand
GGGCAGATTGCAGGGTGTTACTGCTGGCCAGATGATCACAGAGAAGCTATACCCAGCTGCTATTTTTTAATTCCTTTGTTCTGCAGCTGTTCTCATGTGTACAAGCCCACCCCAGGACCCAAAACCCCAAACCCAACAGCATCCCTCCAAACGAGGACACCGTGGGGTAGCCCTTTGCAGAGCAGACATGAGTCCCATGTTTCTTTTTACACCAGCTTCCACCTTCCTCTGGTATTCAAACAATTAATTATTTTACACATGCAAAACCAGTAACCACCCATGATACCTTCATCCATTACCAGTTTGCTCCAAAAAGCCAGAATTTTAGCCAGCGTTTCATGACATTGCTACTGCCACATGCCTCGGGGATGCCAACACCAAAGCCAGCTGCTGGGTGAAGATCAAGTGAACGTGCACAGTGTCCTGCAGACCAAACACCACAGCAATTATTTTTGCTTTGCTGGAGCAAGCGCTCCACCTAGCAAGGACCAGTTTGCCAGCCCACCCTGCCTCCCATGGCCCAGAGCTTGCTGAAATGGTGGGAGGCAACAGCATCGGTGCCGGGGGGGTGCCTGTTCCCCGCGCACTATGCCACTGGGGCCAGGCTTTCTGTCCCTTTGGGGGTCAGTAAATGCTTGTTTCCCAGAAATCCCCCACCAATTAAGGGGAACGAGCCAGGAGGGCCCGAGCTGACCCAGTACTTACAGCTGGCCAGGCTATTTTAGTGCAAGTGAGGATGGGAAGCACAACTGAGCACCCAGCTCTGTCTGTTTCGCATCGGCATTGCACAGCGTGCGGGGACCCATGTATTGATGCATTTGCTATGGTTTCCTTTCAGACTACAGTCATCAGGATAAAAAAAATAAATGCCAGGACTTCTCAACCACCCACCAGTGGGTTGTTGGCACTGAAACTAATGGGAAGGAGGAACTGGCCATTTTTGATGCTGTGATGGTTGGTGTCAGTCACCATATACATCCATATGTCCTGCTGGAGTCCATCAGAGGTAAAAGCTGTTTATGGAGTGCTGCTAGAGGCACATGTCTAGGAGCAGGGTTAACAAGCTGCATATGTACCAGATGGGGAAGTTATTTCCAGAATAATACTAGTCAGGCAGCTGTAAGGTGAGAAGCCGGGGAGGCGGCTGGCCTGTCCACAGCCAGCCAGGGCTGCTGGTGCCTGGGACCCAGCCTATGCCCCACTGAAGGGGCTGAAACCAAAGCTTCAGCCAGTCGTTGGCTGGAAGCAATTGAAGGTTTGCTCTGAGGGTTGGAAAGGCACCATCCTGCACGGTCCAGGGAAAAGCAGAGGAACAGCCCAAATGCTCAGCCAGCACTGTCCCCTTCCAACACCTTGGTGCTGCATCCAATGCTGTGGGGCTACAGGCAGGCTACGGCAGCTGCCCTTGGCTGTTGACACAAATGCCGCGTGGCATGAGATGGATGATTCACTGCTATTGGATTATTCCTTCCTTATGCCTCACAAAATGAAGCTTAGACCTTTGACAATATATCACAGCTGTTTGTGCTTGTGTTTCTGGTTTCATTGGTAAAGCCCAGAACTGACGATATTCCCGGAGACCATGCAGCTGTTACTGGGAGCCAGTGCAGGAGGCAGGCAATGCATACCCATGGTCCCCAGATGGGTTACCACACTGCTCACACGCTTCTCCAGAAAAGTCCACCTAACTCTTGAAGGGGTGGCTGCAAAAAGAGACCGCTGTAGCTGCTTCTCCACTTTCTCACCAGCTCAATCCCTGCCACAGCCCGTTGTCAGAGATGCCGGCAAAATCCCACCTGGTGGGCAGGGCAGGGTTTACCATCTGGGTTTACTCCAAAAAGGCTGTTTGTAATCCCAGCTTTTTTCTGTGCATATCCCTGCCATTTTGCAACAGCAGTGTTGTGCGAGTCCTGTACGTGGCATTGGGAAATGGGATGCTGGGAGATGGTTTCTGAGGTTGGGGTCTTTACCTGGGGGAGAGGAGGGTGGTGAGGAGCAATGTATTTCTGAGCTGATCCCACCACCGTGTGATGCTGCATTTTACAGGAGAGCTGTCAGGGAGGAGCACATGTTGCCGGCACCCCTCCTCTAGCCAGTCTTTAAATGTCTACCAAAAAATAACATGGCTCTTTTGCAATACTTAGCAAACAGCAGCTCCCATTTCTGCTGTCTCTGCAGCAAGACAATGTTTCAATAGTTCTTACAGGCCATTTACATGCTTTCCTGAAAACTTACAGTTACTGTGTTCATTGACTTCTTATAGTTCATTTTTTTTCAAGGATGAATGTGTTTCTCGTGAACCACCTGAGCTTGGGCAAAGGCAGCTCTATAATGCAGTGGTCCTGAAGCAAGTGATGAAATGGACCCCTGAGCTCAGGCCTGGCTTCACCCACCTTTCCTCTGTCTCCTGACCCAATATATATAATCTGCCATGTCACCACCACCAAAGTCTGGGTCCCCGCACCCTGGGATTTTAGGTTGTACCCAAAGTTGTGCTAAATGTTACAGTTCAAGGCTTCTGGAGCCCTGGACTCTCTTTCCATCTCTTCTCCTTGCAGATACTGAGAAGTTCAAGTTCATATTCACAAGATCCCTGAGGCATGCAAAGGGAAGACCATTTTGGCATTTGGTCTAGGGAATTTGGAGTTAGACATGGTGGTGGGGCTCTCCGCAGAGGCCAAGGAGAAGGTTGACCCCTCCAGAGCAGAGGCAACGGTCCCTGCTGGGTGGTCAGTCCTGAAAGCAGTGCCTTTCCATATGCCCTAAGATCACCTCTTGGAGCTAACACTCTGTTTTGCAATGCCACGATCTTTCAAAACATCTTCAGGGAAAACAGGTACAGAGATGATTATCAGAATTATTGTGAAACACAGAGCATGACAATGCTGGTTTATGTGTCCTGCAGACCAACGCCAACTCAGGCCACACTTTCTCTTTAGATAAGAGGAAAATTATTTTTATTATGCATTTGCTATCATGAATTTTGTTGCGTTTTGTGATTGACATGTTACAAACAGGTTGTTTCACCATGAGGACTATGGCCTGGTCCCACACTACAGGTATTTCTGAGCACAGGGGGTCAGAGGAGTTGATCCCTGGGAAGACAGGACAGGAGAGAAGTCTTATCTCCAGTCCTGACCAACCCATTATTTACTCTCTGGACACTAATCCTTCCGGAAAAAAAGGTTTTTGTTGTTGTTATTGTATTGTGGAATTGATTACATATTTTGCAACCTGAACAAAACCATGGGAGTCCTTCAGCAAAGGTGAGGACTGGGTTGTCAGGAGGAAGCACTGGGAAGCCAGTATTGCTTTATGGGGTGGCTAGTCTTAGGATTTGCCTGTCCCAGGTCTGATTTAGATCAAGATATTCATTAGAAGCAGCTATTGCCAGGTTATTCATAGAATCATAGAATCATTAAGGTTGGAAGAGACCTCCAAGATCATCGAGTCCAACCGTCAACCCAACACCACCATGCCTACTAAACCATGTTCCTAAGCGCCTCATCTACCCGTCTTTTAAATAATTCCAGGGATGGTGACTCAACCACTTCCCTGGGCAGCCTGTTCCAATGTTTAACCACTCTTTCAGTAAAGAAATTTTTCCTCACGTCCTCACGTCCAATCTAAACCTCCCCTGGCGCAACTTGAGGCCATTTCCTCTCGTCCTTTCACCAGTCTCTTCTCTCTTGGGAGAAGAGACCAACACCCACCTCGCTACAACCTCCTTTCAGGTAGTTGTAGAGAGCAATGAGGTCTCCCCTCAGCCTCCTTTTCTCCAGGTTAAACAACCCCAGCTCCCTCAGCCGCTCCTCATCAGACTTGTTCTCCAGACCCCTCACCAGCCTCGTTGCCCTTCTCTGGACACGCTC
>NW_008824411.1:5484212-5505133 GCF_000699105.1 Pygoscelis adeliae | reverse complement strand
TTTTGCTGCCCCCCCTCCTTACTTCACCGAGAATCGAGAATTTTACCATTTCATGGTCGCTAAGCCCAAGATGGCCTCCGACCACCACATCTCCCACCAGTCCTTCTCTGTTTGTGAACAGCAGGTCGAGCGAGGCACCTCCCCTGGTAGGCTCACTTACCAGCTGTGTCAGGAAGTTGTCTTCCGCACACTCCAGGAACCTCCTAGACTGCTTCCTCTCTGCCGTGTTGTATTTCCAGCAGATGTCCGGGAAGTTGAAGTCCCCCACGAGAACAAGGGCCAGCGATCGAGAGACCTCTGCCAGCCGCTTGTAGAACGCTTCATCTGCCTCTTCATCCTGGTTGGGTGGTCTATAACAGACTCCCAGCAGGATATCTGCCTCGTCGGCCTTCCCCCTCATCCTTACCCATAAACACTCAACCGTATCATCATCACAATCGTTGAGCTCTATACAATCGAAACACTCCCTAACATACAGAGCCACCCCGCCGCCGGGGTGTCACATTCCACGTGTCACCGGTCCTGTTCCCAGACCCACATTGTATGGATTACACCAGAGGTCCCACGCTTTTTTCTTTCCACCCCCCAAGGTCAATGTGTCCTTTCTCCTTCCAGTCAGAGGGGACAAAAGGGGCAGAGTTTGGCTCACAAGCTCCCCCAGCAGCATCATGTCTCCTTGCTGCACCTCTCTGTGCACAATGGGCTGTTGTCTCTCCTCCTGCCGCCCACCCTCTCATGTCATCAGTCCATTTAATTATTTGCAGTCTGACTGCCTTGGCCACAGTGGTCCAACCTCCCTCAACCCTGATGTCATCAGCTGGGTGAAGCTCTCAGGGAAATAATCCAATACTCTGTCCCCTGCAGAACAATTTCCTCTTAAAAAATAATTCCCAAAATATAAATAGGAAACGCCAGCTGGTGGGGCTCATCTTCAGTGGTGCTGAGCAGCTCTAAGACCCCAGGACCACCTGTGAGTGCTCAGCATCTTCTCAGGCCAATTAGCAAGCCAAGACATGAGCCAGTCAGAATTCCTCTATCGATTTGATCTGGAAAGTTCCCATTTAAACTGATGGAGAGGTGATGCTGCAAATTCTCCTCAGTTACCTCCAAATGTTGTCAGATTGTCTCTGCTGTGGACATAAAAGAAAACTTGATGGCTGCTCTAAAAGCAAGGATGAGATTGTGTGGGAGGTGCTGGAGTTGCCATCATCAAGGGTTTTTAAAACAAGTGAAGGAAACAAGGTGGTAAAGGTCAGTTAGAGCTGCTTTGGAGGAGAAGATGGGTCAGATGTTCCTGAGGTCCCTTCCCATCCTGTCTCCTAGGGTCTGGTGAAGCTATCAGAGGTGAAAGAAGATCTGCCAGCTGATATGAGCTAACATAGTTCCACAGTGCCTGTGCTGGCTCCTCAGCAAGGTACTTCTGAGTCGTTCGAGAGTAGTGCCTTGCTTAGTGTTGGGGGGTTTGTCCTCTTAAAAAACCCTAATTTCTGGGAACAAATGCACAAACGTGCCCCTAGGTGGGAGGCTGGGGTGGTGCAGGAGCAAGTTTCTACCTGAATTAGGAGTGCTGCTGTGTCCCTGTGCTGGGGAACAGGAATGTCAGCCATGGGCACACCTCTGCTGGAGATGCTCTTGGAAAGGCAGCAGGAAAGCATGTGAACTGCCTGTCCTGGGAGCATGGTCAATATTTACAGAAAGGGGTCAACTGCGCTGACTGAATTTTTGAAAACACTCGAAGGCTGGTGGATGACTTCACCTGGTGGTGGTGGTAGGAAGGTGCCTTCTGGTCGGGGTGTGCGTGTTTTAACCATGTGCTCTCCAGGCAGCCCTTCCTTACGATCATTTGCTTACAAGTTACCTTAACTGTAACTCCTGTTTGCTCTGATAGTCTCTTCAGTAGTTATGTTTTATTACCTGTGAAATGACAGAGACAGACCCCAAACCCCTGAGGTTTGGCTCAGAAGTGATGGGGAGGGTTTAAAGCCCTTCCTAGTGCTGCGTGTTATTTGGGTGCATCTCCCATGGCACTTGAAGTGTATGTGTTTATCTGCTTTGAGTCCTGGTACAAAGACGTGGTGAGCAAGAGAGGGTGTATGTGTCCATCAGGGTTGTTCTTGTGAAGACTTTTGAGTAGTTTGGGGAAAACTCTTAACTGTACATTTTAAAACCTCCAAAACCAAGAATTTTAAAACTGCAGCTCTCCTGGCTTCATTAATGTAATAGGAGGCAACAGGTTTAACAAGCAGCTTCTCCTTGACAAATTCCACAGGTTACATGCCTGGAAAACACGGTGACTTATTATTAAATCAGGTTAAACTTTGCCAAGTATGTTGGAGTACAACACTTGTGCCCTCCACACAGAGACCTTCTTGCCTATCCCTCCCGCAAATCCTTCTCCCATAGTACCTGCTACAGCCCATGTCTGCTCCACCACATCCTTTGGGTCTCCTTAACAGTGATGCCTCTTCTGAGGTTTCAGGAAGAGTTTAAGATATTGAACATACCTAGCTCTGATTACAAAGAATATAAGTGCCCTGCCAGTGATATAAGTGCCCTGCTAGTGTTTGTCGCTGCTTGCTGCAATGCTTTAGTGTCCTCTATGTGCTGGAAATAGTAGAGTAAGTAGGAAAACAGCCCATGATGCTTGGGGTAGCAGTTTTGTATTTTTTTAAGCAGGAAATTGCCTTTTGGCCTTTGGGCCAAAGCATAAGCAATTTTTTTTCAGAGCCAAAATCCAGGCTCTAAAAAAATGGGGGGGGGGGGGCGTAGCAGCAGCTGCTTGCAGCCTCCATTCACCCCATGGATCGCTGTATTCTGCAGCCTCATGGGAAGCAGTGGGAGGCAACAGCCACCTTTGGGGCAACCTCACTTCTATGTGTAGTAAATAAATGATGATTAAAGCCTTCTGTTCAGTAAGGGGAGGTAGTGATAATATTGGAGAGGGGAAAACTAAGTGTTTCACTGATGAGCCCAGACCCCTCATTCCATCAGCTCCTGAGCGTGTGTGGCAGCAGCGGCTGCTTGATGGTGAGCACCGCGCTTTCCTTAGAGACTGGCTTAACAAGAAACTCCACTATTTTGTTTTTTTCTTTTTCTTATCCCCCTTCACCATGACACATGCCCAAAACTGCTGACATGAGCCTAGAAAACAGCAAAACGGGCTGTGCTAAGAGTTGTTTGTATGTAGATTTGCCTCTCCTTGGCTTAAAGTGTTATTTTAAACAGAGATGGTAAAACCGGTGCCAGAGTTTTGCAGACAAGGTGCCTTTCCTATCTGATTAAGACTAAATGGATATATTAAGTTTCTCCTTCCCTCTACTTTAAGGATCAAAAGCCCCTTGCAGAGCCCAGGCTTATGCCACGGTGCCAGGGAGCTTTGCTTCTCAAGGGGAGAAGGGGCTCGCCAGCGGGCAGGTGCATGAGCATCCCATTCCTGGTGCTCCTCCTGAGTCACCACTGGTTATTTACTGCTCCTGGCTCTCCCCATGGTCCCCCATGACCGATACACCCCTGGCATCTAACAAGGCTTGTGTCTCAGCATGTGAGGATGTGGATAAACCCAGCTGTTTGGTGTCCCAGTCTGGGCAGAAGGAAGGTGGTAAAATAGTTCCCCAAATTATGTGCCCTCACTTGGCCTCACCCCATCCCTCGGCCAAAGCCCATTTCCCCCAGCAGTTTGTGTGTGTGATGGCAGGGTCCCCCTTCCCTCGCCAACAGAGTGGCAGCAGATCCTGCTTGCTCAGAAAGGGGAACAGGGACCCCTGCAGCTGTGTCCACTCCTATCTTCACAAGGACAGAAATTCAGGGGGACTGGCCCAAGGGTACTAAGGGTTGCTCTACATGAACACCAGGCCATGAAGGTTTTTTTCAGCCCTGAGAATATATTAAACCCCCCACCCCAGCCCCACCCCGCCCGATGTGCTTGCTCCTCTGCTCTGCACAGACTGTCCCTGGAGAGAAGCTGGAGAAATGGCTCCTGGGTGTCCCTGCCGGCAGGGGATGGCAGAGCACAGGGACCAGGATGCCATCCCCTGCTGTGCCAGCAGCAGAGGTGAGTAAAGCAACCAGAATTTCCCTGTGTGTTTCCAAGGACTTTTCAGCACCCTGCGCATGCATGTGCATAACTACAGTAATTACCTCCCTGCTATCTCACTGTCCATCTCCACTAATACTTTATGTTCTGCATACGTTTTGTTCAAGTGCCTGGGTCTGCCATGAAGCTCAGCAGGCGTTTCCTATCGCTAACCTTCCTTGTTACCAATGTGCATCTTATTTCCACTTCTAGTTTCAACTCCCAGCTACTGGCCCATCTCGTGCCTCTGCAGCTTTGAACACAGGCTCTGAGCAGATGTCTCTGTTGGATGGAGCTGCTGTGTTTACCACCCTCTGTTCTGCAGTCCTCGGATGGGTTTTTCCCCCTCCCTTGCAGCCTCCTTGGTTATTCAAACAGCTTAAAAAGCTGATAGCAAATTTGGGATCATTTACGCCTGGGAGCACCCATCCAGTTATCTATGTCCTGCATTGATATTTCAGCTAACATTTCCACTTTCTTTGTGTTTAGCACCTTGCTATGCTGGTGTTCGTGGCCATTTCACGCTCTCCCAGTTTGCACAGGGAGCCTCTTGCCCGCCACCAGTGTGAGTGGCTGCACATGTGGCTGATGGCACGACAGCCTCTGTGAGCAGTGACTGCAAAACCAGCTCTTTTTTTTTTTGGAAGGTGCCCTGGGTGCAAGTCCTGCCGAAACCCTGCTGTCCATCAGCCGCTTTGGCTCCCTTTTGGAAGGCAGACAAGAGGCAAGTGAAAACATCCCACAGCTGGAGCCGCCCCCCGCACATGCGGGTCCTCCTTGCACGGCTGCGGGATGCATCTGGGCCACTCTGGTCTCTCTCACCCACTCAATCCCCTTTAGGGATCATCAGCCGGGCCATCCGGCTCACCCCACACAACATCAGGAGAGTCCAGCCACTCCTCCCACTGCAAACCTGGGTTGTGCAACCACCGTGGGAGTGGGGTGGCCCTGCCGCGGCAGAGGGAGCTGCCCGCCCTCCCCTGCCTCTGCCAAAGGGCCGCGTTGCTTATAAATCGGGAGCAGGAGGGGCTTTCCCCGTGGCGGCAGCAGGACGGAGCACGAGTGGCCAAGGCTGGAAGGTAAGTGTCCCCAGGGGGCTGCGAAGCCTTTCCATCCCTCCCTGCCCCACGCAAGCACCCCACAGCTTGAGACTTCCGAGGTTAGCTGCTGTGAATACTTGCAGGGACGGTATGGAAAGTGTGGCAGCAACAGGGACGGGATGGCTGAGGCAGTGTTTCCTGGATGTTATTTCTAGCTTCTCTGCAAAGGGGTAGGGAATTAAATAGCATACGTAGCTGGGAGATGTTTGTGATATAAGTTAACTCCCACCATGCAAAAAATTAAAAAAAAAACAAAACAGTTAACAATGAGCAGCTTATGCTAGCGCTCTCTTCATTTAAAGAGGAAAAAGTCCAATTTTCATTCCAAACTTGGAAAGCGAAGTATTCATTAGGTGTTGCCTTTCAATAGAAAGTCGAAGCTGTTCCTGGATAATTTGGTGTTGTTTTGTAGGCAAAAAAAAAACCCCAAAACAAAACAACTGCATGCAACCCCATTTCTATACTGAAAACTTTTTTCTGGCAAATACACCATCCCCTGTGTCTGGTGGAAGCTGAAAGCGCTTCTTGGGCAGAGAAGTCGGTGCCGCCTGGCTGTAGTGCCGCCCCAGTATGCTGGGTTAATAACTCAGCCGAGCAGGGCTCTCCCCACCAGTGCTGGGGTTAAACCAGGGGTTGCAACAGCCCCCCAAGGGGTGGTCCCTGCTCTGGCAATGTCCAGCTCAAGCCACGGCATCTGGCCATCATCCCTTGTTTCATTGCCCACCACTCTCAGGGAGGGTTTGGGTCCACAATCCTGCAGCCCTGGGAGCCTCGTAGGGCTGGACGTTTGAGCCCTGGGGTCAAGCCATTTGCAGCCTGCAACAGTCTGTCTGTCCAGCCCAGACCTCCCCAGCAGGGCAGCTTTGGGAGACAGACACAAAAGTATCCCTAAAGCCAAGGTGTGTTGCAGCCACAGCCCCTGCTGGCCTTGGTGGCCATGTCAAAGTCAGCATCATCTTCCCTGGGGACGGGGAACAGGACCACAGTCAGTGATGCTGAGGCTGAATAGTCCTGGTGCACATTTGTTTTTTTCCTTTTCTAAGAAAGGCAAGGGCAGATCTCCAAAGATAAAATACAAATATTCACGACTGATAAGGAGAGATAGTTTAAACACAACTTGTAAATAAAAACTGGCAGTGATTTAACTACATACTTTCAAAGAGAGATTCCAGGTCAACTGCAGGGTATTGAAAGCAGCCTGGTGAGCATGCTGTAAAAGTGGATGGATTTATTTAAAAAAAAAAAAAAGAAAAAATAGAGACAATTAAGATTTAAAGTCATTTAATCTAACTTGTAAATTAAGAGCCCAGAATGCTGGTAAAGGGAATGAAAGTTTGGGGGTGGCATATGGAGAAATCCCCTATAGAGGGTATGCTGGCAGCTGCTCCCTGAGAGGGTGGTGACCATCTGCAGGGTTTCTCTCAGGTTAAGCCCCGTTTGCAGCCCGGGTGCCCGGCGGAGACAGCAGGGATGAGAGTGGTGGTGGCAGGCATCAGTGGGCTGACAGCCACCAAGTGCTACCTGGATGAAGGGCTGGAGCACACCTGCTTTGAGAAGAGCCGGGACATCAGGGGGCTCTGGTGCTACACAGTGAGCCAGCAGTGCCCATCCCCCCTTCCCATGGGAGCTGCAGCTTTGCAGGCTGGGCAGCAGGTCAAGCTGAGCTCCAGCAGGTGGGGAAGGGCTGTAAGAGCTTGCTGGGTGCTGACCTCTCCCAGCTGTGCTCCCCGAGACCAGGGGAAGGGGAATGGGGGGACAGTCCCCACCCTGGGGTGCAGGGCTGATGCACCCGAGGATGCCATGCCAGGAGCACAGCGAGGCTGGCCAGCCAAGCCTCTACCCATCAGTCATCAGCAACACCTTGAACAAGATGCCAATGTTCTCTGACTTCCTGAGGAATTCCCAGTGTTCCTGCCCAACACCCAGCTCCTGGACTACCTCCAGCACTATGCCGAGTGCTTCGGCCTCCGGGAGCACATCAAGTTTGGGGTGAGTGACGGGTGCCCCAGCACCCATTATTATATTATATATAATAATAATATACAAAGCAAGAGCTGCCCCACTCCCTGTGCATGCTGGGCACCAGTGGTGACTCCACTTGGCTTCCACGTTTCAGATCACTAGCGTCAGGAAATCCTGACTTTGCCACCACAAGCCAGTGGGACATGGTCACAGAGGTGGACGGGAAGCAGACATCGCACGTCTTTGCCATTATGGTCTGCAGCGGCAATTTCACTGAGCCGTCCCTCCCTCTGCACTGTTTTCCCGGTATGGTACACAGCTGCCTGTGGTTACCCGCTTCCAGGGGCTGGGGGAGAAGTGTTAGCAGTTCCTTGGAAAAAATGCTTCCCTCCTTTTCTTGCTTCTGCTTTTCAAACCTCCTGGCACGAACAGCAATACATCCTTGTGCTTCAGCAGCTTTGTCTTTGCAGGCACTGGTCACTTCAGAGCAAACTTCCAAGGTAGGATGGTTTAGCCTTGGAGAAACTGTCCGCGCAGCATGCAAGATGGGACAAGGTCCTCTCAGTGAACCTCCATCATCTTTGACAGGGCTATATTCATCACTGCTGTAATGAATCTCCCCAGCTGTCAGCATAGAGAGGGTTGCCTTGTCATCAGCATTATCAAGTGCTTCTGAAGCTGCTCGTAGGACAGAAGAGGTTTACTGGCTTTTCTGAACCATTGTGTCCCCATCTCGTAAAGGCTGAATCCTGAGACTGCACCAGCACAGCTCTTGCACATAACTGTCTTCCAGGTCCCACCCAGCACATGTGTCCCTGCTTACTGCCGTGCAGGCATGTGTGAGACCCCATTTTGGAGAGGAAGCACCAAGCCTGAGTGCATGGGATGGAGGGCCACCAATTGCACTTCCTTGCCATCTGGATTGTTTCTATGCCAGTTCTCCCAACAAAAAACACTGTAATTAATTAATTAATTAAGCCCAAGTGTCGTGCTTTAACCTCAGTCGGCAACTGAGCACCACACAGCCGCTTGCTCACTCCTCCCCCTCCCCCCCGGTGGGATGGGGGAGAGAATTGGAAGAGTGAAAGTGAGAAAACTCATGGGTTGAGATAAAAACAGTTTAGTAATTGAAATAAAATAATAATAACAATATAATAATAATAATAGTATACAAAGCAAGTGATGCATGATGCCATTGCTCACCACCCACCGACCGATGCCCAGCCAGTCCCTGAGCAGCGGCCCCCCCCCGGCCAGCTTTCCCCCAGTTTATGTACTGAGCATGACGTCACACGGTATGGAATGTCCCTTTGGCCAGTTTGGGTCAGCTGTCCTGGCTGTGCCCCCTCCCAGCTTCTTGTGCACCTCCAGCCTTCTCAGTCAGTGGAGCATGGGAAGATGAAAAGTCCTTGACTATTGTAAGCACTGCTCAGCAACAACTAAAACATCGGTGTGTTATCAACATTGTTCTCACCCTAAATCCAAAACACAGCACTGTACCAGCTACTAGGAAGGAAATTAACTCTATCCCTGCCGAAACCAGGACACCAAGTAATTAAAAGCTTTGTTTCTTTTTTCCCAAGGCATCGAGAGGTTTCAAGGCCAGTACTTTCGCAGCTGGTAGTACAAGCATTCCGACATGTTTCAGGGGAAGTGTGTCCTCGTGGTCAGCATGGGCAATTCAGGAGTGGACATTGTGGCAGCAGCCAGCTGCGTAGCTGCGAAGGTACCGCTGCCTGGCCACCCCAGGGGTGCAGAGAGGGTGATGCTGGGGGCAATAGCTCTGTTTGCCATCACCATAGGGAGAGCGAGCTGGAATCACCCTGCATGGTGTCCAAACAGTATTTCTGAACCCATATTTCTTGGTCAAAAACCTACCCTGAAAGCAAGCTGGTTGTTCTCTTCTCTCCTGTTTCACCTCCATCTCCAGCTGCCAGAAGGTGTTAAAGATGCTGTTGCTGCTTTTTCATTTCATAGTTGTCTGTGCCATGCCCCCCTGGGGTTACTTTATAAAGGCAAAGCAGCAAATTCATCACCCAAATCATTGATTCTCTGCTCTCTCCCAGGTGACCGTTTGCACCGGCTGAGGCACCTGGGTGCTCAGCCGCATGTTTGACCACGGCTACCCATGGGACATGGTTTTCAACACTCACCTTATGAACTTGATCAGAAACAGCCTCTCCAGACCCCCTTTCACAAGGGTTAACTAACTACAGGGTGAACCAGTGGTTGAAGCATGAAAACTATGGCCTTCAACCAGAGGAGGTACTTCCATCCCATGCGGTGTCGCAGGGCTTGTGTTGTGGGCAGGGGGGAGATCTCTGGCAACCAACATCAACCAATGCAGCAAACAGCACCCAGACTGGGGTGATCTTCAGCGGTGAATTTGTAGCCCGGTGGGAGAAGATAAGCTGTAGCCCCCTTAGGTAGTGCGAGATGGAGCACTCTGGAAAAGCCCAGGAAGGACCAGAGGAGTTTTCCTCATGAGGGTCCCTGGGAAAAGAGGAGGAGTGAGGATTAAAGCATGGATCAGCTCTGAAAAGAAATGGTTTAAAGAGTAATTGAGTGAATGGAGGAAGAAGACAGGAGATGTCCACGAGTCACTCAGGCTGTGGGACAGGGTGACGTTGCTGCAAGGATGAAACATGTCAGTGTTTGGAGAGGGGGGACGTAGGGCTGCTTGCTCAGAGCAAAGGATACCGGGAGGTCGTGGGGCTGGAGGGCCCAGCGGGAGGAGGAGGAGCAGGGGCACCGCCAGGGCTTGTTCATGGTCTCTAACGCTCAGAGCCCCTCAGCTCTCCACAGCTGCCTTGTACACAAGGCCGTGCTGAACAGCGACCTTCCAAGCTACAGCCTGACAGGGAGGATCACCATCAAGCCAGGCGTGAAGGAGTTCAAGGACAACTCTGTTGTCTTCCACAACTGCCCTGAGGAGGAGCCCATTGATATTGTCATCTTCTGCAATGGGCTACAATGTCTCCTTCCCGTTCCTAGAAGGAGCAGTCATCAAGGTGGAAAACAAGCACATACCCCTCTACAAATATGTGTTCCCAACCCACCGGCAGAGGCCCACCCTGGCTGTCCTTGGGCTGATCAAGCAGTTAGTTAGGAGCCATCATGCCTGCGACAGTGATGCAAGCGTGCTGGGTGACCCGTGTCTTCAAAGGTAGGAGGGCTAACACGAGCTCTCCCGTGTACCAAAATATAGTTCAAACTGGACACGTCTTGTCCCCTCCATGCACCAAGAGGGATTTCAGTCCTTGGAGACCCTGAAGCTCACTTCAAAGTGGATGAGGGAGCATTTCTAGGGCTCAGACTTCCCAAGTTATTTCACTTTAGCTGAGCTACAGCAACACAAGTGCATGATTGGTCCAAGCTACATGTAAGTTCATGACTTCTACCTTAAATCACTTTTTTTTGCCTGTTAAGCTGATGCTTTTAAGCTAATGCTTTGTACCCCACCCACTGCAAGCTGAGAGCATGTACTCTGTTCCTTACCATGACTCAGCTGATGTGCAGTCCTGCACCTGAGCCTGCAAACCATGGTCTAAAGTAGGTTGTTCAAGACAGTATTTTCCCTCTAAAATATTTTAGAAGTCAGAGCACAGAGATGGATATGTAAACCTGGATGCACAGATAGGAGTTGTCTTTAAGATATGGTGGTGGATCCATCCTGGCAGAATTCACTGGTCTTTGAGGGACAGGGTGGTTTGTCCACCATGACTACCGGAGGAGAAGAGTCCCATTGCCCCATAAGAGCAATTCTTTGCAATTATTTGGGTGAGGAAAGAAACCTACTGGTGTTTTTTGTTGTTTGGTTTTTTTAAATAAAAATAATAATAATAACCTCCCACTGGGCTGATGTGGAGGGCTGCATCAAGGCTCCTCCACAGAGCCGGGGAAACTCTGGGGTTTGTCTTTGGGATGGTGCTCTCTGCAGCTTGCATGACCCATCTCACCCCACATCATCTGCCTGTGCCCTGACAGCACAAATCTGTAAGAGCAGGAAAAAGTGCAGGTGAATTCGTAGCACTGTGGAGGGCTGGTCTCTGGCAAATTGCCATTGCTGAGATAAATCCAGTGATGAGCCTTTCCTGCCGTCCCAGCGGAGGGTTTGCCACATTTTGAATTGCTGAATGAGTTCTCAAATCCCCCCAGGAGTTAATCTCTGCAGGACGCTCTCCTCTTTTATAGGCTTGTGTTGGTTGCCTCCTCAGTCTGTCATGGAGAAGGAAGTAAACAAGAAGAAGAAAAACCAAGTGGAAAGGTAAGCCAGTCCCTAGAGCCCTGAAGGTTTTTCAGTGGATTGAAAAGCCCCTGGAGTTTGGGGGGCAGCAACACAGCTCACACTCTGTGGCTGCTCCCTGCACGTATAGTGGAGGCGGGGGAGGGATGCCCAGATCCAGCCACCCCCTTGTTCACTTGTACTGAGCCAACATAACCTTTGATTTGATGCTGATATTTTGCCTGTTGATGATGGGAAGAAATTAATTCAGAGTAGTCAAGACTAAAGCTTGCTTGGGAGTTGAGGAAGTGTGCCAGGGTCCCCAGAGACTGAGAGATAAAATAGCAGAGAAATTAATGGTAATAAATGCAATGTAAGGGCAACAAGGGCAAAAAAAAGCCAACCCGAGGTGTACGTACAAATTGTCTCACCTCTCAGCATGGGGATCTGAATTGCTGAGAATAGGTGTCAGCACATCGGCACATAGTTCACAGGCAGGCAAAAGGTCAAATCAGAGGCTAAGAATTATTAGGAAGTGAGTGAGATAAAACCAGGAAACCAGGCAATATATTGATCCATGGTTCATCTAGATTGCTGTAGTAGGAAAGGTATAGAGGGGTGAAATACAGAATTGCGCAGAACAATTGCTGTATAATACAAGGCTAAACAGCTGAAGGTGGGAGATGAAGTGGTGAATTCTGCAGGAAAGGTGAACTGGAAGCAATTCTTCAATTCACCACACATTTTTGCAATACTCAGTGGAAATTAATGTGAGGGAAACTAAAGGGTGCCGTCTTTCTCATGCTGCATGTGACTCCTCTGCAGAGAGCAAAGGGAAACTAGTTAAAAAAAAAACAAAAACAAACCAAACCAAACTGGTTTGACAAGGTCCTTCGAAAGACCTTTAGAAAAGGTTCGCCAAAGTGAAGAGAGGGGGTCCAGATACAACTTGTGGGTGATGAAGTAAAGGACCAACTGATGCATGTAAGAAAGATGTGTACCAGAGCCAGCATCACTTTACATGTGCTGTGTCACGTGCAGGATTCGGGACCGGACAGACCCTGGTTCCCACTGCACTTATGCCCAGTCCTTTCCTAAGAGGAACCCAGTTGCGTTTGGATGTAATAACAACGTGGATGCAGAACATTTGACTTCCAGTTCCTCTCAGCCCCACT
This sequence comes from Pygoscelis adeliae, assembly GCF_000699105.1. NCBI lineage: Eukaryota > Metazoa > Chordata > Aves > Sphenisciformes > Spheniscidae > Pygoscelis > Pygoscelis adeliae. Next base: position 5,492,599 of record NW_008824411.1, on the reverse strand, counting down.
GACACCAGTCCTTCTCCCACCTCTTTTTCTTCTCCAATTCATTAAGGTTCGGTCTCTCCTTTGACAAAGTCCTCAAAACTGATTGCCTGGTCTACATGGACACGCTCGCCTCCTTCATCAGTGCCAAGCCCAGCATGCTGGGGCTGCTCTGCAGAGACCCCTAGCCGGCCCTCACAGTTTTCTTCAGCCCCCGCACCACCTACCAGTACCGGCTGGGGGGCCCCAGGCACTGGGAGGGGGCACGCCAGGCCATCCTCACCCAGTGGGACCAGGCCCTGAAGCCCACAAGAACGCAAGTCCCTGCTGGCTCCTCCGGCCCCTGCCCTTCTCTCCTGACTGTGGTGGAGTTTCTCCTGCTCCTGGCTGCCCTGGTTTTTGGTTTCCAGTAGATTTTAGAGCCTGTTTACGTTTTTTCTTGTCCTTGGGGATGTTACCTCAGGTCAGACAGTTCCACAGAGTGCCACAGGACAGGGAGAAAGGGATTTCAGCAGATTGCAACAAATTTAACCAGCAGCACAAACCTCTCTCTGCTCCAGCTCACCCTCAAGCACAGCTTTGCAGAACTGATTGGCCAGGGATGGCAGCCTCCCCCCAGCATTTATTACGCCTCTGCTGCTCTCCTGCCTGCTGCCGTGAGCAGAGCATGGCTGCGTGGCACGGCCATGCCTGGACCACGCTCGCCAGGATGCGGTGAGGACAAGACTAGCAAAAATGGCTTTGGGTGTCACACATGGAAAGGAGCACAGGTGCCCAGCCCTGCCCCAAATCGCCCGGGAATTGGGGTCTTTAGTCCAGCAAGGGTTTATCTGGGCTGGGTAAGCAGGTCAGGCTGTCCCTTATTCCAACCTTAAACCCTATGACCCAAAAATCCCAGTTTGGGTTGAATCGATGCATCTTTCCAGTGAAAGGGCTGCAGTGGTTTGTCACCCCAGAGAGCAGGGCTGGTACCCTGCCAGGTTGAGCGCTCCTGGTTCCACTTCCCTGCATTCTCCACCACCGGACAATCCTGGGGCTTCATTTCGTGTGTGGGAAGACTTTCAATCAATAAAATCTCATCGGCTGTGGCAGGAGCGTGCTGCAGGCTGCCACCTTGTCATCTCCCTGTGTGCACGAGAAGACCTAGGGGGTCCCGTGCCTGGGCTGGGGCTGTGCCAGCAGGTGCCGTGGGCAACCCACAAGCCTGGGGCTGCAAGGGCTTTCACTGACCACCAAAAATTAGGCTGCACTGTGCACTGTATCCCCCATCCATGCCATCTGCTGGCGTGCAAGCAAAGAGAGCATGTTTTGCCGATTTCCCGGGGATGCCAAGTGAGCACCTGCCCAGCACAGGCAGCACACAGGGGAATGGATCAGGACAACCCCAAGCTGCTGCCAGGGCTGAGGCTGCAGCGAGTTGCAGCATGGGAGTCCTTGCAAGCGGGGCCCCCTTGGGATTATGGTCCGGATTTCCACACAGCACCGCCACAGGGAGGTTGGGAACTTTCTGCCAGCGCATTTAAGCACAGCAGAGTGGGGGAGTGCCGGTGTAAAGGTCGGTGGTGCAAGAGCTGCGGCGAGCTGCCTGGACTTCAGCCTTTCTTTTAAATCTGCGTCTAGAGGAACTCGAAGCAAAGTTCGGCCAAAGCCTGAGCAGCAAAGGCACAGCACTGCCCTGCAAGGTTTGCTCCTCGTTTCTCTCTGTCTGGGTTTTGCAGGCTTTAAAAGCAGGCAGCCAGCTCTCCAGGGTTTTGGCGTTCACCGCCAGCTTTGCCTCGCTGCTGGCGGGAGGAGAGGGGGTGTCGCGGGGACGCTCCAGAGCAAAGCCATCTGTAGGCAGCACCGGAAAAGAGGGGTGACTTTAGTATCCCGGGCACGTCGCTACCCTTTCCCAAAGCCAAGGGAGGCTCCGGAAATGGGGGGCGGGTGAGTGTTGGTATGTCCTGCCCTGTTCCTGCAGATCAAGGAGTGGCTCAGGCTGGGCTTTTGGATGCAGAGGGGTTTTTTTGCACCTCCCCCATTTTTCCTGGCTCTCTGCAATTTCCTCCAGTTCCTGTTTATGTTAACTTACTTTTTGACACAAAACAGGTAGGAAAAAAGTTATAAATTACTCTTTCTTCAGACTCTGCAGTAGGAGCATTTGTTATCTAATCAAAGTTCACATGGGTTCATTTTTTTCCTAGTTTCTTTGCTTTCCAGTCAAGCTTGATGCAGCTCAGTTTACACACCCCGAGCTTTGAGTTCCTCCCATTTATAGCCTGCGTTTCCTGGGTTTCTTACCTTTTGTATATTCTGTAATCCCAGCCGCACTTTCATGGTCCTGTCTAACTTCTGAATCACTGCGCCATGCTCCTGCTCAGTCAGGCATCACTTTTTGTTTTCGAGAGAATGCCCTTTAATGGGAAATTAAAAAGGAGAGCGTGAAATCGAGCCAGCTTAGCTGAAATTGTTTCTTGAAAAGGTTTCAAGAGGATCACTTTGTGCAGGCAGAAGCAGAGAGCTGTGAGCCCCTTCCCCTTCTTTGCATGCCCTGGTTTGGGCCAGGAAAGGGAATAAATAGAAGCGGCAGTGCAGCAAGGTTTAAAAGTACCTCCTTTTCCCCAGCCTGCAGGAGGGGAATCTCTGGGCCCTTGGTGTGGGCTTAACACAGCGGGAAGGGTAATGAGCAGTGTCCGTCTGTAATGCTCGAGTCAGGAGCTGGTGATGGCTTTCTCCAAGGACAGTTTTCCTCCATGGACACCTGCAGCCAGAGAAGACCAGGGGTGTTTTGCTGGGGATTGGAAGAAGGGACTGGTGTTTCTGCTAATCCCTGGGCTATTTTATTTCCAGTTGCTCACGACCAGCCTGTTGCCAGCTGCAGGACAGCATGGTGCGGCGTGTGGCCGTTATCGGGGCCGGCGTCGGCGGGTTGGCCTCCATCAAGTGCTGCCTAGATGAGGGGCTGGAGCCTACCTGCTTTGAGAGAAGCGAGGACATCGGGGGGCTCTGGTGCTACGCGGTCAGTGGGCTCTGCCTGCATGGGGAGGATTGTCCCTGAGTTTGTCCCCTCCCTTGGATGCCCTTTTCCTGCAGCAAAGAGGAAAGGGTGGCCATGCCCTTGGGGACCATCCCTGTCACAGGCATGGGGCTCCCCCTGACTCCAAGATGGAGAAGGAAATGGAGGGAGCAGAAGCCATGGTCACCAGGTGCTAGTCCTGGTTTTTTCCTTGTACCCAAATACAAGAAGGAAAAATACTCAGATACTTTGGGGGGAGAAAGTCATTCCCCGCACACCTGCAAACGGCACTGCTGGCTTCACACAGGACTCCATGGATGGCGGGAGGGTCAGCGTGTACCGCTCGGTCATCACCAACACCTCCAAGGAGATGTCCTGCTTCAGCGACTTCCCCTGCCCGGAGGATTTTCCCAGTTTCCTACCCCACAGCCTCCTTCTGGAGTACTTTCGGATGTACGCCCGGCACTTCGACCTCCTGCGGCACATACACTTCAAGGTGAGCGGGAATCCCAAACGCCATGGGGAGAAGAGCCATCAGTGGCTGCAGATACCAGGGCACTGCCCAGGTGGGACGGGACAATGCTGGGTGTGATCCCATGAGGACCATGTGCCTTTTGCATCCTGAACGCAGCTGTTTTGGCCCCATGTTTTAAATTAGGCTGCTTGAACATGGGCTGCCTGGTGCATACCCCCCGTCAATGCCATCACCAGGGGAAAGGTGCAGGGTGGGATTTAACAGCTTCAGAGATGACATGCAGCTCCCCGGGGACCCAGCCTGCCCGTGGCAGCCCCAGCCCTTTGCAGGCAGGTCCTCTCCGAAATGCAGTGCAGCCCCTGACTGCTGTTTTGTTGGGCCTTGGTGCAAGACGACAGCTCTCAGCGTGAGGAAGTGCCCAGATTTCACCACCTCGGGCCAGTGGGAGGTGGTCACTGAGACTGGTGGCGTGCGGGAGTCGCACATCTTCGATGCCGTCATGGTTTGCACCGGCCATTACCAGGAGCCCTACTTACCATTGGCTTCTTTCCCAGGTAAGCCCTGCCTCGGCAGCAGGGTGGGCTGGGGCAGCCCCCCGGGGTTTCACACATCACCCGTTGGGTCCCTTGGCTGCATTTTCCTCTGAGGTTCTTGCATGAGAATTTGCAAAGCAGGACCAAGCCGAGGAGGTGCAGGAGGGTGGCATCACCCAGAGAGCCAAGACTTCCACGGGCTTCTCAGCTTCAAGCAGAGGTGGGAGGTAGAGAGTCGGGGGCTGCAGAGGGTCCGGGCACGAGGCTGGGACAAGCAAATATATCTGGCAGTAGGAGATGCTCCCTGCTCTCTGCCTAGGTATCAACACTTGCTTCAAAGGCCAGTACCTCCACAGCCGGGAATACAAAGATGTGGAGGCTTTCCGGGGAAAGCGGGTCCTCGTGGTCGGCATTGGCAACACCGGCGGCGACCTCTCTGTGGAGCTGAGCCGCGTGGCTGCAAAGGTACAGCTCTGCAGCGGTGCCGAGCCTGGCCAGGGACCATGAGAGCTGGTGGCTCGGGGTACGCGCAGGAAGCTTTGCCCACCAGGTTTCTCAATAAATAGCACTTCAAATTGAGGGCAATTGAAAAAGCTCTGCAATTCCTGGAGAGTTTGGGCCACCTGAGGAATGGCCATTCAGCAGCTGTGGGAACATTGCAGAAGCCACCATGAGCTGTTCGGTTCATCCGGACACTGTCTCCTTCCCTCAGGATAACCCTCTTGGCTCCCAAGTGCAGGAGATGGGATTTGCCATTCAGGGCAAAACTGGCAACGAGGTGTCTGAGCAGGAGGCTGAGACCTGCCTTCTCCCCTAGGTGTTCCTCAGTGCCAGGAGCAGCACATGGGTGTTCAGCCGGGTCTCGGACCACGGCTTCCCCTTCGACATGGTCAGCACCACCCGCTTCAACCACTTTCTCGACTGGCTTCTCCCATCAGCCCTCACGAAGAGGATCAGGTTTCGGAAGTTCAATTCGTGGTTTAACCACGCAAACTATGGCTTGGCTTCCACCAAAAGGTGTTTTTTCTGGCTATTTTGTTAGTTGGTTGGGGGTTTTAATGGCGTGAAATGCTCAATTTTTAGTTTCAGGGGATGTTTGTGGAATAGCAAACCATTGGAGGGGAACTCTGGCTACAAAAGACATTTCGGGTCCCTCACAGATACTAACATTGCTGTCCTCTTTTTCACCTGCAAGCTCCAACTTTAAGGTAATTATCAACGAAGAGCTGCCATTTTGTCTCCTCTCTGGGACCATTGTATTGAAGCCAAATGTGAAGGAGTTCACCAAAAGCTCTGCTGTTTTTGAAGACGGGACAACCGAAGAAAACATCGATGTGGTGCTCTTTGCCACGGGCTACATCTTCTCATTTCCCTTCCTCGAAGAGTCGGTTCGCAGCCTCTTTGATGACAACCGTTCCCTCTATAAACGCATCTTTCCTCCCCAGCTGGAAAAGCCGACGCTGGCCATCATCGGCTTAGTCCAGCTGACCGGCTCTGTGATGGTGGGAGCAGAAATGCAGGCTCGCTGGGTGACAGGGATCTTTGCAGGTGGGAGACGGGGTGCAGGGATGGGGGGGATCTACTGAGGTGGGAGGTTTGGGGCAGCCTGATCTGATGTCCACAGAGCCTAGGGCATATTTCAGCTCCTGCCACTGCCCATGGTGGCCATTTGTAGCACTGTAGCCTCTGCCCCACCACTGCATTTCCATATCCCTGCTGCTCCACGCACACTGCCATAACCAGCAAGCATGAATGTTCTTGGTAAAGGGGCTGGGAGCATGGGAAGGGGGTGAACTCTTAAGCTTAAGGTGCTGCTGGAGGTCTCTGGTTTCTCTGTCTTCTCAGGCTGGAACAAGCTCCCTCCCACCAGCAGGATGATGGCTGATGTTTTGAAGAAGAAGCCACCAGTCAAAAGGTGCGTGATGCACCATGTGCTTGCCAGGGTAACGTGCATTTATTCCCTCACCACCCATAGCGAGGTAGGGAAATGTTGTTGTGACTCCTTCGTGGATGACGGACCAAGACACCAAGGGCAGGGTGCTCTGGAGCAGCTTACAGCAAGACCCAGGACCTGCAGGTCCCCTCCGCCAGGCCTCCAAGTCATGCCCTCATTCCCAGCATGTCAAGATGGAGGTTTGGTTTCCTCCAGACTAAGGGTGCCATCTCGTGGCTTCTCCCTCTGAAATCCAGGCAGCACAGAGCACTGGGGTCAGGGCCAAGCCCCATCCAGAAACCCCACTGGAGCCAGGCCATGCGAGTGGGGGCAGTTTGGTGGCAGTTTTTTGACAGGACAAGATGAGTATTAGACAAGGCTGGAACTCGTCCATCGTGTACGTGGGAGTTAACGTCCTGCCTTGTTGGCACTGGGATTTTACAGGAGGTCGAGATGTGTCCTCGAGGCTGTGGGATGGGTGATATAGATGTGCTTCCTTGCAGCAGCTTTTGGGAGCAAGGAGGGGGACCTTGGGACAGATGGCGTGCAGGCTGGATTAGGTCTGCCAGCAAGGCAGAGCTGGCTTACAGGACACTGATGAAAATCTGGGACAAAACAAAGCCATGGGGATTATCACCAGGAGTCCCAGCTATTGCAGACATGATGCCGTTACACAGAAATACAGGAGTCTGAGGTGAAACGGAGCTAAACGCAAGGCTGTCCCAAATTTGCTGAAGCAGACTGAGCACACATCCTCCCTCTTGCGAGGGAGATGAGGCCTCAAGCAGAAAAATCCTGGAGATCCCTCCCAGCATGGGAAGCTTTCTGCATCTCCCAGTTTTTCCCAGTCCCCTTGGAAGTCTTATCTGTGAATGTCTACTCCTCTACCTCTCAAAATCCACACCTGTGAACCTCAAGAAAGGACATAGCGCGGGTATTTGTGGCATTACAATGATAGCAGTATTATGCTAGAACCATTTTTGAGGCCACAACCAGATCACAGAGACAAAACAAGCTTCTGCCTATTCCCTGCCCCAGCGTAACTGCTGGGGACCAACCCCACAGAGGCTCTTTCAGTGCCTTTAGGTTTATTTGGGGCTGAGGGAGCTCGGCCCTGGAGACCGGGGCTCGGCCAATGTCTGAGCCCAGAACTCTTGCTTTCCATGGAGCTGGGAACAGAGATGGGATGATGCTATTTGATTTTGTCTCTTTTATATCCCATTGAAGGAATCCATCTGAGAGGGAGAACTTGAAGATAAGTTTTATCAGCTACACCGATGAAATTGCTTCGTGTGCTGGCGTAAAGCCCAGCGTGCTGAGGCTGCTCCTGACGGACCCCCGGCTGGCCCTGGCCGTCTTCTTCGGTCCCTGCACACCCTACCAGTACCGACTGGTGGGACGGGGGAAGTGGAGCGGCGCCAGAAATGCCATCCTGACTCAGTGGCAGCGGACGCTGAAGCCCTTGAGAACTCGGGTGGTGGATGACTCCTCCAATGGCTCCGACAGCTGGCGCTGGATGTGCCTCCTGGCCCTGCCAGTGGCTCTCACAGCAGGTTTCATCCTTTCTAAATACCCCTGGCTGGGCTGGAGCCCCCAGGCAGGTCCCCAGCTGTAGAAGAAACCTGGTGAGACAGGGTCCCGGGCGAGCTGGGGACCATGTGAAACTGTGCTGCTGCCAGGTGCTGTCAGTGGGGCTGGAGCTGGCCCAGCACCAGCAGGAGCCTCCACGCAAGCGCTGTCTGGCGACCGGCCTCCTCCTACCAATGTCGCACACCCACCAAGGGCTGTATGGAGCATTCACCCCAAACCTGCCGCAATCTGTGCCCGCATTGCACCAGCACCAGGCTGGATCTCCACAGGGCTTTTGGGAAGAGTCATTTTGGGATGGGCTGGTGTGCACGGGGCCAGCCTTCCGCCCCCCCCCCACCTCACCCAGAGCTTCCTCCATAAAATTTCAGCAAGACCCACACCACCTTGAGATTTTCTGAAACACTAACTGTAAAGATCTTTGTATTGTGCCGGGGGCCACCCCTCCGCCCCCCCCCCCACCTCACCCAGAGCTTCCTCCATAAAATTTCAGCAAGACCCACACCACCTTGAGATTTTCTGAAACACTAACTGTAAAGATCTTTGTATTTGTCTGGTAACCTTTGGGACATGAAGTAGGGAGCCACAGATAAACCTCACGGATTTGGTCTTCTCTGATGGTTTTATTAATGATTTATTATTGGGGGGGGAGAGGGGGGGACATGGACAAGTGGACCCAGTACCCCGAGTCGTGGCAGGGGGGAGAGCCCCGTCCTAAGAAATAATATAATTGCCCGAGCAGCCTCAGCCTTGCAGGGAACCCTGAAGCGCACAGGGAGAAGGCAGAGCCTCCCCCGCGCTTCATCTGGGCATTTTGCTGCAAACCCAGCGGACGGGCGCTGCGCACTTGCACTCGGGCTGCAGCCACTTCCCTCCGGGAGAGCGTGT
>NW_008824411.1:5478632-5483563 GCF_000699105.1 Pygoscelis adeliae | reverse complement strand
GCTGCTGTGGTGGGGGGGGCTGAGGGCCGCTCTTGCGGGTGTGCTGCTTTTTTCTCCCTCCTGTCCCCCGTTTCCCTCCCCCCCGCTTCTTTTTTCAGAGCTCCAGGTCTCTCTATCTCGAGGGAGATTACTCGAGAAGCGTGCCGTCCCCTTCGTGCGTTTACGCTCACTTTGTGGTGGTGATTCTTTCTCCAGAAACGCAGGGGGAGGGGAGCCTTTTCTTACAGCTGCTGGAGGCACATGCAGGGCACGGCCTTTTTGGTTTTCTAACTCTGAAAAATATTCATCCACAGTTCTTGAGATGTACATAAAAGGCTGTTCTTGGGTTATTTGATGTAGGACTGAATGAAGCACCGTTCAGGAAGGTATTGTTTCTGCTCCTAGGGACAAGATTTGTAGGGGTGGGGTGATCAGAGTCAGGGGAGTTCTTACTGATAGCACTTCAGGGATTGTGTGAACATGGTTAGATGACACGGCTAAAATTCAGGCAGCCAGTCTGCAGTGGGCATGATGGGAGCCATCACCTAGGGATGCAGGGATTGAAAATTCTGGGGCTAAAGATGGCCCAGATAGTTTCTGGTTCAGGCCCTCTTTATGGGGAAGGGGAGCATGCATGAGAGCATGGTGCTGGGTGTTGAATGAACATTTTGTTTTTTCTGTTTCTTTCCTTTTTGTGTCTCTCACATGTTTTGTAAGCATGTTGCTTTGTAAAAGGTCTTGAACTCTGTATCACTGAGGAAGGACTGGTTTTTTTTGTTGTTCTTTTGATTACTGGGGTCAGATGGGTGCATTAGTAGAAATTAGCGTTCCTTCCAATGGAAGGAACAGGAATCTAATTTTTAATAGCTTTGTTTCTTCTGCAGTGAGGGATCAGGCCTACCCGTTGTCTAGTCTTAAGAGCTCTGCTCAGACAAGAAACTGCTTTTGAAGGGAGGAGGAAACAGGACATGATCTCATTTGACTGTCAGTGAGAAACAAAAGGATTACCGTTTAATACTGACTGCCAGGAGCTGAATGGCTGTCAATTTTCTTTGAATTACATAGTCTAGAGACTTTTTCTTCAAAGTTAATTTTGGGGTGTTTTAGTGCAACTCTGCTACAGTCTCCTTTGGTTAAGGAATCTCAAAGTTTTGGGAGTTCTCTGAACTTGGTGAATGAAAGGGCAATTTGTCCCTCAGAATATTGTGCTCGGTGAGTGAGAAGTATGGCCGCTTTGGTGGGGGTGTGTGCTTAAGAGGTGGCTGTTTAACTGAAGTGAGAACCGGCATAGGCCAGTGCTTGTATGTGGAGACTAGGATTATGGCCTGTGAGTGTCTCTGTCACCTAGAACTCTGCCTTAGTGTATGTGTTTCCTGCATAAAGTGTATTGCTTTGGTCAATAATAGCTTGTAAAATATGTATAAATCAATACGCAGTCGTTTCTGTAAGTTCTGCTAATAGAAGTATTCTGTATCTTTGCAGTTTAGTAGCAATTTATAATTTCTTTACTCTCATTTAGACTTCATAACAGGAACTCTAGCTTTTTGTAGAGCAACCTGTAAAAATAGTTACATCAATCTACAGCTTTAACTTGGTTGCTGGAGTCCTTGTTCAACGGTACAGAATTATGGTATGCATCTTCTGTAGATCCTGTTTCCCCACATCCTGAAGTCTACTAGGGAAAGTGAAATGGGCCACAAAGAGCAAGGAAAAGATGATACAGTTCAGAAGGGAGCTCTTCTATAGGTTTTGTTCTGTGTGAATGAATGCTGTATGTCAGTAAAGAGAAGGAATGTAAGTCAAAGCAGTGGGTATATTGTATGGGGTTGACTTCAGCCAGGTGTCCTAGGTTACTGAAAGTGCAAGCCCTTTATTCCAGAATATTTTCCAGGCTAACTAACGGCAGTGATGTGAAAGTGGAGAGAGGGTGGAAAATGTAGTCTAAATACCATATAAGGGTGTCATGGATAAGAGGCTTAGATGCGGAGATAGAAAGAAAAAGGTAGCTCTTGCAGAAGGATTAAAGCCTTTCATAGTGTGCTTTTGCAGAGGAATATACCCTTGCATAGTGTATTGGAGATGTGAGCAAAGAAAAAAATTCCTCTTTGATTCTTCTGTTGAAGGAAGAGTGGGACATCTTCAGAGGCTGTAGGAAGTTGGGAGGGTGGGGGGGGGGGGGGGGGGGGGAACCTCTGCCCTGAAAATGCACCACCTTTCCACTAGTTGGGGATGGATGTTGGGCTTGTAATGACGGGACTGCCAGTGGTGTTTTACTGGTAGAACCAGTTGTTCATCTTCTGTAGCAAATTTTTTCCTCGCTCAGCTTCATGCCCTCTTTTTTTTTTTGGGGTCTGGGTTTCACAAAACCCCATGGAAACTTCCCATGCGTGAAAGCAGGTGTAAAAATAAAAGCTGAGATTTGTGTGAGGAGGTGGGAGGAAATAATACTGTGCGTGTTGGTGAAATGAAAATGGAGTGGACAGAAGTCTTAAAAAATGTGTAAAGAGCAGGGAAAGATGAAGTCCTAATAAAAATCAGATGAAGACAGCTTTTATGTCTATGAAGAACAGGCTGACAGAAATAGACTGTTTTTATTACAAATACCTCAACCATTACATAACATTCTAACTAAATGCTAACGAACTAGTCTGTTACAGATTGCAAACACGTATTAAAGGGAGCAGCTGTGTATCATTCACATTGTTCATGTTTTTATATATCTGACACTGTCTTGATTAACAGTATAATTATAGTGCAGAATCAACATTATATATCTTCAATCCAAAGTATGATTGTGATAAATTTTAACTGATACGTATTTGAAAATAGTGTGGGCTAAACTTTCAGGGGCTTACAACACCAGAGACAGGAATTACTGCACTTTATATTCAGGTACACCAAATGCACAAGTAGTGCCTGAAGAACTGTGGCATCACCCAGTGCTGGGTGACTGAGAGAAGAGAGGTCTATTAAATACCTCTTTAAATCAATGTTCAGCTGATTCCTAAGTGACATGGTAGCTTTACTCAATTTTTAGTTAGTTGGGATAGAAGATGTAGCTTATCGTGCTCAGAGGTACCAAATGTTTTTTCATAGTAAAACCAGCAATGGCTAGGTTGCCTGTTTTTTGCCACACTGCTTGCTTAAGCTAGCAAATCAAACTTTCTCTGCTTAGAAAAGCAAACCTTTTCAGGTTGTCCTCATTAAATCATGTAAACAGCTACAGCTTGTTTTAAAATTAATATTTTGTAAGCATGTGACCTTAATATTCGTAGATTTTAGTGTTTGTAAATTTTAACTTATACTTTAAAGTGATGACTGTAGACTTAAACTATTACTCCTGCAAATACAATTCAAGTTATTCTTGGCAAAAGAAACATCATATAACTGATATGAATCTTCAGCTAAGGTGGAAGTGCAGGAACATCTTCATTTTGTTTGAGAAGCCAATGATTTTCTCCTAATTTAAGTCTTCATATGCTTTAGGACTTAATAATTATTTCTTCTATTTCAAAGTAAACATATATTCCACTGAAGGACGTCACTGTCTTTAGATCAATGCATTGATGCTTTCATTTTGCAAAAAATAAATTACTGTATTTACAGGGCTTGTTTTATAATAGTGTTTAGGACAGTCTGTGCTTCCTGTACAAGTGTATCCAGGTGTATATAGAGGTGCACAGCAGAAGTGTTCTAGTGAGGAGGAACAATAACATTTTCTCTTGCCAATGTGTATAAATAGTCTTTAGGAAAGGATGTGTTCTGGTAAGAAAAACTTGCCTTTGGCTTGTGATATAGCTACTTGATTAATTTGCTGGAGTCACCTTGGTTAGGAGATGTTTTTCGTGCCACAAATCAAGCTTCAGCATGGACAGAGCTTTGTAGTATGCACTTAGCTTTGGATAAAGAAAAGTTTCTTGATAAGTATTTTGATGATATATTGAGCCTTCTTAATTATTTATGTACTGCATCTTGAAAGCAGAGTATCAAGGGACACATGGGATTTCTTTTTTCTAAGCAGAATAAACAGAACCAAGAGCAACTGAAGATGTTAAACTTCATCTGTAGCCATTTGGCAGATGCAAGTTAACTTCCATGGAAAATGGGTTCTGTAATGCTGAAAGGCAGATACATAAAGCTGGGTATGCTGATAAGGCTTTTCTAATTTAGCTCCTCATCTTTTTTCTTTTTTTTTTTTTAACAAAACATGAATGAGTCCAGTCTAAAGCAGAGGGCTGAAGTTGACCCTTACTGTAATTAACCAGTGTTGTCTAGAACTGTTGTCAGTGTGGTTTTCGCAGCTACATCTCTTAGATGCTGAGCATTCTTTCAGTGAGGGAGGAGATGGTCTCTGCTCCAGGAAACTAGCGAGTCACAGGGAAAAACATGTAACCAGAGATCCAGAGAATAACAGGCAGCAGGTAGAAGAGACTGTTTGTGAGCAGCTATCAGCTCTTTCAAAGCTGGACCAGGCCAATGAGCAAATTCTACCACCTTTGTATGCATAGGAGTGAAGGGGTTTTACTGATACTGTCAATGGTGTATTATAAGCTGGTACATTTGGCAACTCTGGCTCTTATTATCACAGTGGTTGTATCTTTGATAGCCTTAAAAGCAAATATGCTGTAACATCTCAATACAGAGGAGAAATTATCATTATTTTTGATGTACATGAATCAGGTTAGGAATATGGTAGGAGTTACAGGCAACACAGAATTTGGGTATTGAGCAAGGTGGGAGGTTTTGAAGGTGGTGACAAGTAGCTTAAGTTATTACATAAATTATTAGAGTAACTGTTTTTGAACAGTTTTTTTATTGTGCTAAGGTTGTACAGAACTCTATATAACATTGTTTATTCTGTAGATTTCTACTGTTGATGACTGTGCTTCCATCTTCGAATCATAGAATAGTTTGGGTTGGAAGGGACCTTTAAAGGTCATCTAGTCCAACCC
>NW_008824411.1:5477101-5478560 GCF_000699105.1 Pygoscelis adeliae | reverse complement strand
GGATGGGGCATCCACCACCTCTCTGGGCAACCTGTGCCAGTGTTTCACCACCCTCAGCGTAAAAAATTTCTTCCTTATATCTAGTCTCAATCTACCCCCCTTTAGTTCAAAGCCATTCCCCCATGTCCTGTTGCAACAGGCCCTGCTAAAAAGTTTGCCACCATCTTTTTTTATAAGCCCCCTTGAAGTACTGATAGGCTGCAATGAGGTCTCCCCGAAGCCTTCTCTTCTCTAGGCTGAACAACCCCAACTCTCTCAGCCTTTCTTCATAGGAGAGGTGTTCCATCCCTCTGACCATTTTCATGGCCCTTTTCTGGACCCGCTCCAACAGGTCCATGTCTTTCTTATGCTGAGGGCTCCAGAGCTGGACGCAGTACTCCAGGTGGGGTCTCACCAGAGCAGAGTAGAGGGGCAGAATCACCTCCCTCGACCTGCTGGCCACATGTCTTTGGATGCAGCCCAGGATACGATTGGCCTTCTGGGCTGCAAGCACACATTGCCGGCTCATGTCCAGCTTTTCATCCACCAGTACCCCCAGGTCCTTCTCGGCAGGGCTGCTCTCAATCCCTTCATTCCCCAGCCTGGATTGATACCAGGGGTTGCCCCGACCCAGGTGCAGGACCTTGCACTTGGCCTTGTTGAACCTCATGAGGTTCACATGGGCCCACTTCTCAAGCTCGTCCAGGTCCCTCTGGATGGCATCCCGTCCCTCTGGCGTGTCAACCGCGCCACTCAGCTTGGTGTCATCTGCAAACTTGCTGAGGGTGCACTTCGGTTGGACCCTTCAATAACAAAAGCATCTTGAGAAGATGAACAGAAAAAAGGTGGAGAAGAGGGAATTCATTTTGGCACATCTGCTCAAAAGAGGAATGAAAATCCTTAAGGATGTAGCCCTAGAGTTGTTCTTGTGCACTTCCAAAATATTCTGAAAGAGCTCATGAACAGAAGAGCTTGAACATTATTTCAAAGCAACATCTAACTGGTTTCTGAAGTAAAAAACCTTAGATGTAACTATGTTACTTAAGGACTGATCTATGAATAGGGGCTTTGAAAAAACAAGTTTTGTATAAAAACTTTTACTTATTTGCAGCTGATGTCAGGGATACTTTAAAGGTGCAGAAAGGTATGATGTGGAGAGAAATCCACTGTTCAAAGTGAGTCATGGTTCCTTGGGAAGAACGCTGAAACTGTCACCTCCTCTGTCAAGAAATGTTAATTATTACAGTGGGGCTTGGAAATTGTGGTGAAGGAGCAGGAAATGGGAGTCTTGAAAAAGATTCTTTAAGTTATTCACAGCAAGGAATGGCTTTACATTTGTCTCTTAATCTGTCCTGCCCTCTTCCACTGTCCACTTCAACTTGGGGAGGGTTGGAAATATGCCACCAGTTTAAAGGCATTTGTTGTGGTTTAACCCCAGCTGGCAACTGAGCACCACACAGCCACTTGCTCACTCCCTTCC
>NW_008824411.1:5467178-5476846 GCF_000699105.1 Pygoscelis adeliae | reverse complement strand
ACACGCCACGCCCTGTTTGCCCATCCTGTTGGCAGCGCTCCTGGTTGCTAGTGCTCCCTGGGGCTGCCTTTATATCCCTTTGGCCAGTTTGGGTCAGCTGTCCTGGCTGTGCCCCCTCCCAGCTCCTTGTGCACCTCCAGCCTTCTCAGTCGGTAGAGCATGGGAAGCTGAAAAGTCCTTGACTAGTGTAAGCACTGCTTAGCAACAACTAAAACATCAATGTGTTATCAGCACTATTCTCACCCTAAATCCAAAACACAAGCACTATTCCAGCTACTAGGAAGAAAATTAACTCTATCCCAGCCAAAACCAGGACAAAGTGCAAGGGCTTTTTCAGTAAGAGTATTAAAACGAAAGGGAAAAATGAAACATTGGAGAGAGAGGTAATTTTAAATGGCTGCAACTTCTGCTGCTCATCTGTCGGGAATCTGGTCTATTTTCATGTACCTATTGATTATCTTTCATCAGCTCCCTAAAAGGAAGTGTTTTGCACCAAACACTGTGACTGACTTAAGGAGTCAACTCTTGTTCAGCTCAGCTGTTGTTTCTGGTAACTTGTCCCAGACAGCCGCCTGCAGAGGAACAGATCCTGAGCACTGTTCAGCCTGCATCTGGAATCAGATCTGCTGAAGTGCAGCTGGAAGGGAACCGCAGCTCACTGGTACTCTATGTTTAGAAATAAGAGAAAATCCAGTAATATGTGGAGACTTCTTGCTCATACCTTTTTTGCTGTAGGGTGCAAGCAATTCTGTTTCCTTTTCTTGCAAACGCATCCTCAAACCCACTATCATCACCAGTTCTGATTATTCTTTACATGCAATTAAATCTAAATGTAGCAAGTGCAGAAAAGTGCCGACCATTTGAATATTTTTCAGCACACTCATTTGGACGGACATGAACAGACATCTGTATGTCATCAGTTGTGTAGCTTCTTTTGCAGCCCCACTGTGGGCTTCCCTTTTGCTCCCCTGTTCTCAGCCTGACAGAGCAACCGCTACTCAGGATGCCACTAAGGAGGAGACTCCCCATGTCGCTTTCTGTGTGCGTGGGGACAATGGCTGTGCTAGTATTTTTGCCTTTCCAGGCTTCTGCCGGATGGTGTGATGCAGTTGAGCAAGAAACAAAGTGGTACCTGTGACAGCATGCTAAGTGTGTTTGTAATTTTTTTAAGGGACTGTTTGTGATCTTAAACATTAACAGATGCCTTTGCAGAGAGTGGCTGTGGTCAGGATAAACTGACCTAAATTAGTTTGTAAGAAACCTAGTGAATAGTTGTAACTCTTCCAGTTAAAAAAGAATTCTGATAGATAAGACAGGTCGCATTAGTTTTCTGTATTCAGAAAAAAGCACTGCCTAACAACCTACTATTTGGTACGTGGCTTGTTTCTGCAAGAATTTGCCTTAATTTATTCCCTTATCTTTTTCTCAAATAGGCAGCGATTCAGTTTTGAGAGCTTTGAAGTTTTCTCATTCTTCTAAATAATGGAAACTTCTTTAATAAACACTTTTGCAAATCTTTAAAATAAAAATCTCGTTTGGCATCTGCAAGTTGGAAAGCTAATTGGGTGAAAGCACTTACATTGTTCTGTTCCCAGAAGTAATGAGACCGTACCTCATGATGCTCTCTTTAATTGTATAGAAATTGTTCTTTTTTTTTTCTGGTCCTGGCTTCCTTCCAGCACTTCAAAACTCCTGCCACAATTAAAAATTTACAATCTTAAAAAGTTTCTTAACTAACTGCATGAAACTGGAAAATCAAAAACCTGTCTTGCAAAAAAATTTGCTCTAATGCTCAGTGACAAAGAAATAGAGACTTGTAAAGAAATTGTCAGGCTAAGAAGGAATAAAATAGCCTGCCTTAAAAGTGAGCTGCAAAGAAGTTTTGGATCTTACATTTTCAGAAATGGATACATTTTTAGTTGAAATGTGTTCGGTAATCTTGCAAAACATCTAAATTATTCTAATTTATGTTTGAGGATTATCAGAACCCTGCAAGAATAACTGTGTTGTGTTAGTGCATTGGCTTTATGGTGTGCTAGTTCTGACTTACGTGTGGCACGCGCTGTCAGTCTCTTTACTGGTATGTCTTGAAAAATCCTTTCTGGCAAAGAAGCTGTTTAAATGTACTTTGATAACTTGCAAATGGGCTGGTACTTGAAGGAATACTTCCAATACAGTACAGTTATTAGTAGTTATTAATCTTTGTCATTTTTACTTGAGCTGTGGTGGTGGTATTAAGTTTTTCCCACTAGTCTGGTTTATGTAGAACAAATGAGTAAAGGAGCTAGACACTTGCAATACCAATGAAGGCTGTAGTATATATTACGTGGTCACTATACCCCGCTGGTGAAGTTTTAGTCTGGCAACTGTATTCTTCTCATAGTATGGATTGTAGTCTTTTCAGGCTCTGGAAGCTTTTTATTCACGTATCAGTGAGAAACGAGATTCGTTTTACATTGCTGCATTGTTGTGCCTCAACCTAAACTGCGAATTGCTCTGAAAAGAATTGAAAAGCTCATTCCACTAGCCTGTTGGTCATTACTATTTGAGTTTGCCAGCAGACATACAGAGAACTATTTCTTTAAGCGCGAGTCTGTGTTTACTTCAGTCATCAGTGGGAAGCTATCTGGGACAAATGCAACCTTCCAAAACCGTGAATGTAAGGACAGAAGCAAGATGTGCTGGATCAGTGTTGAGGTTGGTGTATTTATGCCAAGATCATTCTGGTCCATTCCAGTAGAGGTGAATGCTGAACTCAACGTGCATTTGGTCTAGTGGCACATCCTGGGTTTCTGATTCTTACAATTTTATGATGCCTGTGACACATGCAGCTATGGTGTACAACTTCAACCTTTAAATCCATTCTTTTTATTATTTGGTTGTATGCAAATTCCATCAGTATATTAGTCTAAAGCTCTGTCTCTCATGTTGCAAAGAAGTTTGAAAAAACAACCAAAATAAATTTTCTAAACTCAGAAGCCAAATTAAAATCACTTCTGTCTAGAGCTTTTAAGCCAGTCATCCTTTTTTTTTGGCTACACAGAAGATTATAGACTTAAGGCTGAGTCTGGATGTTGTGTATTTCACTTCTTGAAGGTACTTGAATGCTAGAGTAAGTATGGGAGAGGATTTCTGTAGGAGTATTGTGTGCCTAAAGGTCCTGTTGCTGGAGATAGCAGATCTTGGATTTTCAGTTCAGAATTGTAATGTAAATATTCTAAGCAGAATGTTTTTTAGGGACCTTGTGTATTTAATTTAGTATAAGCTGTATAGTTATGCTTGAATTTACTCAACTGTACTTAGGTGTTCCAGGGGAGAGTGTGCGTGGCTTTGTATGAGTGGTGGAACACGGAGGTGCGGTGGTAAGTCTAATGATGTTCAAGACTAAGAAGTTGTAGGCAATAGTAGGAGCTTTTTTTGTTAAAACTCTCTGGTGATACTTGTACCCTTTTTCGTTGTCTAACTTCTGGTAATTCAAAGAATTGCATTCTACTACTCTTTTCTTCTGAAATTCTGGAAATAGTGTTTAATGTGACAAGCAAGAGGGGGAGCTTTAGAGCTTTAAGTTTATAATCTGTATTTAGATTGAAGATACAAAATACATTGAAGGGAGTTTCTTAATTCAATCTTGTTTGATAGTTGACTTTGATACTTGATACTTTTAAAATTTGATTTCTATTTTAATTGTAAACTTATCTTTAAAATATAAAGCTATTGTCCTTCCTTTGCAGAGGATGTAAATTTACTAGAAAACTGACTAGAAAGAGTGAAAACCTTAATGTAAAGACATAGGAGCAGCAGTCTGAGGAAATGTTTTTCCCTGCTGGGAAGAAGGGCAGGGGTTGGTTGTTGGTCCTGAACTCCCTTTGAGTCACCTGTTCATCTTGCTGCTGGTTACTAGGCGTCTGCACTCCAGGCCTCATTCACTGCCTGTTGCTTGGGAGCATCTGTTCCTTTCTTAGGACTCCTTGTCTGTGGTGATGTGCTGCCTACTTACAAATTTCGTTTGTTGTCTGGGAAGTCCGGATGAGTCTATTTGTATCTTAGTAGCTACAAAGTGGAAGTTAAGTATGTTGCTGGCTCTTGGTGAGCTTCTGAATGGTAACAGTGAAACTACCCATAAAAAGTTACTAGCCACTCTGCTAATTTGAGTCACAGGGTGGGAACTTCAGCTCAAATCATAGCCCGTAGGAACTTAATTCCCATTGACTGTAGCAGGAGATAGATGCCTAAATAGATTGGAAGCACTGTGGCTTTAGTCTAAAATATGAACTGAAAATTAATTTCAGTTCATCAGCTTCTTCCAGTGAGAAACGTCGTGCCAATGCTTTGTCCTTCCAGCTTTTTTCCTTGGAAAAGAGAGTTGTTTTTTCATTTGAACCACTTCTTTACTATCTTCATTCTGCTTGATGTGATAAGGATTTAAAGACCTGCATTGGATATTATCACAGCCAAAAAAATTATGTGCAGGGCTTTGGAGAGAGCCTTACTCTTAGTTTCAAGAGAATTTGCTTTACTTCAGTATGTGGCCATCATTTTACAAAGATGACAGTGTTTAAAAAAAGTTAGTAGCCATTGGTCGTCTTTTAGTACCTATCAACCTTTAAAACCTGCTATCTATATTTGTACATCCCAAAAACATGGCTTTTTGTTCTTTGATAATTTGTAACATCACTTCTGTAGCCAGTCTTATACTATTTATTTTAAATGTTTCATTGATAGCACTTTTTGTGCTATCAATGCACTAGAGGAGATTTGAATCTCCTCTAGTGATAAAACTAGGTTTATGCCACAAATGTGGAAGACTCTACAGCCAGAAGAGTACTTAGAAGTGTAATTATAAAGCTAAAGTAGACAGAGGTATTACATGTTCTGCATGTACAGTAGTTAAGAACTGAATAAAATTTTTAGAGAGGTGCTTGCTAATTTCAGCATTTTGTTCATAAGAATAGCTGTATTTATGTTTGAGTGCCTCTTTACATATCTCCTTCCTTCCTTGTAAAAGGCAAAGTAAGTATAAGAGCTGTGTTGATGAACAGCTTCTCTTATTCAGTAGAAAGTGGGAGACCAAAATTGGGCCACTGGTGTAAAACATGGAAGAAAGTGACATACATAAACATTGATAGCATTGAATCCCTGGGTAACAGTATTGCCTTAGATAATATTTAGATAGTATTTGTCAAAATATTGAACAGCTTTATTTGATACTCTGAATATAAACATGCAAAAAAAATTATCCTCAAACTCAATGAAATGAAAACTGTCCTTTCTTTCCCCGGAGTTCTTAACTAGCTGTACTGGCATCATTCTGCCTGTGAGGGGAGGGGACCATAACCTCTCTGTTTCCTGAGGTCACTTCAGGAGGAGAAGATTTCATAAACAGTACAGGTATCAGAAATTATCTTAGCTAAAAGGAGGAGGCTTTAGTGAAAATATTTAGTGCATTTTTGACAGCTTTATTGCCAGTGTGAGTTTATCCTGTCTGTGGCTTTTTGATCCCTTGTTATATGGGCACGTTTAAAAAGACATGTTGATCATGACTGATCCTATGGATCAAGCTTCTTTTGGCAGGGTTGTTCCACAGGTATATGATTTCCATGCATGTTAAATGAAATACTCATGCACATACAGTTAAAATACATATTCAAATCTGCAGATAGAGACAAATTTGAGGTTTGCATGGTTGCTGTCCTTTTATCTGTGTTGTTTTTACTCCAGCCAGCTGCTCGTAACTCATTTTTCCTTTTGTTCTCAAGAATGCACTGGAAAAAAAGAATAGAACTGACAGATTATTTTAGTCTGTGCTAATATATTTCTGCTGCAGGATGTGTCCTGAAAGTTTATTTTAAAAGCGTTAGTCACTGCTATTAGTGCCATGTTAGACTTAAGAGACTCCTGATAAAAGTTCCCTGAGATGTTGTGGTTTGTTGCTGGTTGTCCTGTTGGAAGGCCGTATTCTAGGTGACTAGTATTTCTCACAGAAGACAATTCAACAAGCTGCCTTCCAGTCTTTCTAAGGCAGCAAAAGATTTGCTTGCTCTATAGATGGCTAGTTTAAACTAACATATGCTTTGTGGTAAAGTTAGTTTCTGTGTAGACTTTTTGTGGGTGGCTAATTTTGGTTGGTTTTCATTGCCTAGCTTAGTAGCTCTATTTAGACTGTTGTTAGGTGTCTTTCAGAACTGATGCAGACATATTTGTGGATGCTCATTTCTGGCATCCACAGACTGCATTTTAATAAGATGCACCTGTGGGATAATGTCCTAAAATGGTTTTCTTCTGTCATGATCTGTTTTCCACCCGACATATCTAGTTTTGGTTGTGTTTTGGAAAGACTTTCTTAGGCTTTAAAGGGGAGTAATTTGAAGAATGATAGGACTAGCAAAGCCTGCTTTGCTAGAGCTTTGTCTCATGACAGAGTGCCTTGGTTCTAAGGAGCAAAAATCATTTTCATTTTTCCATTTGGCCATTAACAATACTCCTCTGTAGATTGTCTAGTGCCTCAGGGATCGGCCCGTGCTACGGTTTTTCTTCTGAGGTGATGGGTGCAGAAGAGATGGTGATTAAAAGGGTTTTCTTTTCCTACTTGGCCACCTACCTTCACAGAATTTATAGAATCAATGCAATCTTTGCGTTGTGTACCCTCTTTCAAGCTCTGCTGAAAACTGGTGAGCCCAAAATCTAGATATGGGGAAGAAGAATTGAGGTGGAAGTGTGTAGTAGCCCGGCTTTCTAAGGAAATAAAACTTAGTATAGATCTTGTTCAAGAATGAGTTGTAGCAAGATCTACCCAGAACTCTTTGAAGATCTGGAGAGCTTCTATTCTGTAGGTCATAGAGCCATGTCTGAGGTACATGAAAGAGAAGCTCAAAAGTTCCCAAAATCTTTACTGCAATTTTCAGCTGGCTTAGCAACAACCTACTTGACAATGAACCCTGCTGCAAATTGCTCTTGGGGAGGGTGGGAAATCCTGACCTTAGAGGCTTTTTTTATTAGATGCTTTTATTTGATGGAGACTTTTGCTACTTAAGTGTTACTGGAGGTTTTTGAAACTTGTTTTCCTGTCCTATTAAGTAAGTTCTGAAGCTATTAAGAATTCTTAATAGTGGGATAAATGGCCAAAACATTTGTGGGGGGTTTGGTTTTTTTTTTTTTTTTTAACTAAAATTGGGCCTGAAAACCTCAGTCCCAGAATGATGTTTTGGGCACTAGAAAGCTGTAAATATAAGGTCATCATAAGAGATTGTTAGTTAGTGTGTATTGTTTATAAACATCCATGTCAGAGAAGTTAAATCAGTATGTTTAATTGTAATTCTATATTATTTGTGTGCAATCTTCTCTGCACAAACCCGTGTATTCAATAATTACACAATATTATTGAGCGTTCATTTAAAATAACAGGGTTCCTTTATAATGGGTTATAAATAAAGCAGGCTTTTTATGGGTTCCAAGTACATTGAATCCAGTATCCTATGTTCCTCTGTTTTAAATTGGCTTTATATTTCTGTAAATGATCTCAATTAGTCTCTTTTCTGAAGATCACACAGTTGTTTTTCAGAATTTAATATCTAGCTGCAGATTATGCTTAGGTTTTACAGTTAGGAGGCAACTTCTCCAGTGAAGTTCTAGAGTCTAAATATGCCAGACTTACAGTTGAAATGAAACCTTTCTTTTCTCGCTGAAACTTTTAATGCTGTGTTGATTTATCTGGGGTTTTGAGTGCAGTGGTCTTTTGAAATTAATAACACTGAATTTGGGAACATCTGCCTCTAACATCAGTCGAGCATGTGGCAAAAAAGCTTAATTTTTTTCAGTTGTATTATTTAGTTCCAGACTTAGCAGAACCACATTCTTCAGTGTGCCAGAAACAAAGCTATTCTAAATGGAGTTATGGCTGGATACAAATGACAAATTCGTATATGATGTTTTTTGCCCCTTAACCACTTTCTTTAGTGTGCTTAAAATAGTGTATGAAAAATCTTTCTGGATTTGTTTCTTGTTTTCTGTTTTAAGAGAGAATGTGCTAATGTGTCCCAGTTATGAATAAACTTTCATGTAGTGTTTTTTATGATGTTTCCCACTTCACAGATGGGCATTTGAGGCACTGAGAGTTGAAGGTTCTCCGTAAATATCCCTTAACGGAGACCAGGATACCTAGAATTTGTGGTAGCTACTTATTGTGCTAATTTCATATGCTTCTGAATTAATTGCAGGATCTAAATAAGCTAACCAGTTGCAGTCTGAAAAAAAAGTCTGGTACAGAAATTGCAGTAATAATTTTAACCTTAAAATCTTAAGGCCACAGTGAAGGTCAGTTAACTTACTTGATAACATTACAGTGCGGCTGAAAGGTAATCTTTGCTCCAGAATTTTGGGAGCATTGTGCCTTCTGTAATTATGCATAGTAGTAACTGTAGTCATTCAAAATGAACCGCTGACTTGCTTAAATTTTTTAATAGTGCAGTGAACCCTGCCAGCTGCCGTTATTGGTTGTACTGTTGCCTGTCCTTCTGTTTGCTATCATGGTAGTTATTTAATTTTGGTAAGTAGTTCTGACATCTTTCATATGTTGCTGCTGTTCAGAGGTATACAGCTGTCTCATGTTCTTACTCATATGACAGTGAGTCTAAACCTAGCGGACAGCAGCACTTCGCTTTTAAGGATTTGACTAATAGAGTTCAGACTAACAGCTACCTTACTGATAATAACAAAAGATGTAAATGTTAGGGTAAATTGGGAATCACTTGGTGAGTCTAGTACTTGCCAACCTATTGTATGCACAAATTAAACATGTCCTATGTTAAAATACCTTGTAGGTGGTGCTACAGAGGGAATGATTCCAATGCAAAGGTCTTGGAGCTGGATACATTTCATATGGCTCAAAACCATGCAATTATCTTTTTATAACTGTTGTTAGATGGCACTGGGTGCTTGTTTAATGTGTGACCTGGCAGGTATGTTTGTAGAGGGCCACACGGGCTCTTCAGAGGGAGGATTTGTCATCCCTGGCTTGAGTAGCTGGTCTAAAGTCTAATTTTGCAAGTGTGTCTTCTTTGGCAACCAGTATCAGGTCTAAACTTAGTTAAATATGAGTATTTTGACTGGCCTAATTTAAAAGAGCACTGTTTGCAGTGCTTGATTTATTTTCTGCAAGTCAGATTACTGAGGAATGTGCAATTTTAATCAATTTAAAATATTCTGTTTCTTTTTCTTTGTAGTGTAAATTTGGAAAAACTTGTCAAACAGTATGAATTTTAATAGTATAAAAGACATAGAGCTTAGCTGTAATGAGCAGACCAATTTTTGTAAATTTGACGTAAAAAAGCATTATTGGGGAACATGATCACTGCCTCCTGTTCTTTACAGATGTTCTAGAAAGAACAGTTGTTAAAATTAAGATTTGTCCAAGTATGAATTCTGTCTTCTGCAGTAAAGAGAGTTACGATTAAGATTTTCCATGTTTGATCTCTACCAGAAGTAAAGGCTTTGGAAAGTATGACAAAAACTCAACATTATCTTAAACCATCCTCAAACTGCCTTCTGCTCTGCCTGCATCTGTTAGGGCTTCGCTGCTTTTGTGAATTGGTGGGGCGAGAAATGACCTGTCATCTTTTTTATCTTTTTTTTTTCCTTTTTTCCTTTTTTTCCTCTTCCCCCCCCCCCCCCCC
>NW_008824411.1:5461964-5467063 GCF_000699105.1 Pygoscelis adeliae | reverse complement strand
GTGAGCATAGCTAAGTATCAGGTAATTATAGTGTATTACTTGATATGGTTGTATGCACACCTGAAAGCTTGTTTGCCACCCATGTGCTCCTGGTAATTATCTGCCCAATACTTTCTCCTCTGATGCTCCAGGATGATTGTGGTCATAAATACAAGTCTGGGAGCAGCAAGTAACAGGAGAATTGAAGGGAAAGAATCTGCCAGGTTCTTTTACTGAAGGCCTTATGATGAACTTGAGTTTCCTCATAGAAGAAGAGTCTAATGCAGGGCCTAATGTCTGATTTAGACTCCAGCTTGATAAACTAGTCTGCCTGGATTCAGGTCTCCAGGCTAGCTGAAAGCAGTTGTGTGGCCATGAAGAATAACAATGGGCAAAGCTTGGTGTTGTTGAATTGCAAATAAGTATTGGGGCAGCGGTGAACAGTGAATGGTTGCTTGAAATCTGCTTGACTGATAGCTCCAAAGATAAGCATGTTTAAATTGGTGTATCAGGCTGGGTTTTTTCTTCCCTGTGCCTTTAATGATGTTTAAGTAGTGAGCTGTGGCTTCCAGTGAAACCTTGCAGCCTCAATATGTAGGTTTTTGGATAGATAAGGGATGGCCTAACAGCCATATCCGAGATCTATGTTCTGGTTACATGCTCTGCGTGGTGGGCTGGGTTCACCCTGCTTCCATCCTGTATTTCATGTTTTTGGATGACATGAGGAATGGCTGTTGGTGTAACACATGCCATTGAAATAGCCAAATGTTGACCAGTCTGGCAAAAAAATCTGGGTTCTTTTTGTCAAGGCCTGCTATTCTGGGGGAAGGAGGGAAGAGAGAGATGACCTGCTCTAACAGCCCTGTAATTTACTGCTGCAAGAACAATAGTGCAACTCTTGGTTTAAGGAAGTCTCACCCTCCCTGTCAGAACATGCTGTATTCCTAGTTCTGATAAAGAAAATTTCTGACTCAGTGTATTTAATTTCTCTAGCTGCTGAGTTCATGATGATTTTAATTGGGGAGAAAAAACCAAATTCCAGAAATACTGTACCACAGGTAATAGTATCTCAGCACTTGGCTTCGGGAGTGGGTGAAGTCATTGAACTTCGCCAGTGGGGAGCTAGATGCTGGTGGAAACTTTGCATGTTTGGGGGTTTTTAGTGAAATCATGGACAATATTTACCACTTTTACAGGGTTTGATATTAATTAAATGCTGACCCTTCTGATTTTGTGACATTCAAATTGTAGAGATGGAAATGCTTTAAAATTACAAGTGTTACGTAAGGCTAGGGGTTTCTGGAGTTAATGTATTCTATGACATCTCCAGTATGCTTAAATGTAACAGTGGTAATGGTGTTAAATATGCTGTCCGCTTTTGCCCTGTGAACTCTGTCTTAAGTATTGGCTTATATTCAAATTGCTTTTCTGTTGTTTTTCTTTTCAGGCAAATTTTGAGGGGTGAGCAGGAGG
Organism: Pygoscelis adeliae; assembly: GCF_000699105.1. Classification (NCBI taxonomy): domain Eukaryota; kingdom Metazoa; phylum Chordata; class Aves; order Sphenisciformes; family Spheniscidae; genus Pygoscelis; species Pygoscelis adeliae. The sequence goes on along the minus strand of NW_008824411.1, from coordinate 5,465,611 downwards.
TACCAGACTCGATGAGTTTCCACCGAAATGTCGGAAAAGTCAGGCCAGAGTACAAAAGCAAAGGATGGAAAAACAAAGTATGCAACACTCAGTCTGTTTAATACTTACAAGGGAAAGTCACTGGAAACTCAGAAAACCACAGGTGAGTAAACTGACTTTAGTTTTGCATTCTGTTTCATCATTACTGTAGTACTAATTAAGAGTGCAAAGTATATGAGCACTTAACCACAGCCAGATTTTTTTTTTTTAACTGCTAGATAGAATAGTTAAGTGGAAGAATTCTGGAAAGCAATGTTGATTACAGTTTCTGGTTAGCTGTAAACAAGAGTATCAGTTCAGGGAGACAGCATTTGCAGTCTAGTAGGAAGTAGAATATAGGTAAATAAAACCTGTTTTATAGCTGCAGTCTCCATTTGTTATCAGCATATGACATGCCATTCCCCAGCTGTGCCTTTTACCGTATTTCAGAAAACATTTGCAGTACCGGAGGTGTTTGATTAACAAGAAGGCAATGATCAATTTCCAGTCAGGTGCTTTGTCTGTTTTGCAGACAAATGCTGGGTGAAACTTATACTGACCGTTCAAATAAGGCTACTGTGGGCCTGCTTTTTCATGATTGATTGGATTGAGAACCAGGGGGGAATGACACTGAAGGCTTTGAATTTGATTTGACATACTTGCCTAAACTGGAGGGTGAAAAGAGGGAAAGTGTGTTCAAACTTTGTTAAAGTTTTCCACAATATTATTTTTAAAGGTTGAAACTGGGATGTTTCTAATGATACAACATGCCTAGGGTAGCATCTTGTACTTGTCACCTGAGTTGATTAGCTGGTAGGTTGAATGTCCTGTGTAGCACGTTCGCTTCATATTGCTTTTTCGTACTTGTGGTCTGGAGTAAATGCAATTTGTATGAATGTTTTTGCAAGAGCAGCATCTGCCAGCTGGAACAGGCAGCAAAAAAGAAATGGGCTGGACCCATGTGGGTATTCCTGGACTCATCAAGGTACATTAAACTCCAAAAGGAGCAAGAGAATGATGCTTGACAACATGTTGAAGGATATTAAGACATCAACATCATATTTTAAATGGCTCCTCTACCTTTCTGTCACTGAGCATTGTGTATAAAGGTGGGGCCGTATATCCTTTTTAATCTCTGGAATAGGCTAACCATAGTGACTCAGTATTCAAAAAGTACTCAAGTTCTCCCAAACCAAGTATTTCTAATTCCCTTTTTTAAAATTAAATCATGAAGAATTTTTAATTTCTAATTCTTATACGCTTAATTTTTTCTGTTTCTTGCAAAACATTTTTATTGATTTATGTAGCTTTGCATGAACGCTATCCGCTGAACAGCATTGTTAACTTGCACTTCCTGTTTTGGCATGCAGTTGCCGCACGCCATGGATTACAGAGTCTTGGAAAAGTTGCTATTTCAAGGAGGATGCCTCCCCCAGCTAACCTCCCCAGTCTCAAAGCAGAGAACAAAGGCAATGACCCTAATGTGAACATTGTGCCTAAAGATGGCACAGGATGGGCTTCAAAACAAGAACAGCACGAAGAAGAAAAGTAAGTGACTAATGAGATCTGGATTGTTTTGCTGTGCCATTTCTCTCAAGTTTTCCCAAAACTAGGGGTGGGCAGGGCCTGGGAAGAAATTGGCTAGACTTGACTGTCCTCAAGATAGCTAGCAGAGAGGAAATAGCACCACTATTAATTTTTGTGAGGAAGAATCTTGCTATTAGGGCGATAGTTTAAAAAAATAAAACCCCAAAAAACCCCACCAAGAAAATCACCCTTAAGATGAAAACAGTATGCTTATAAATTCCATATGAGGGGATGAGTGTTTCCTTTAGTCACCTGACGTGGCTACCTTTGTGTAAGTTTTGATGGCTGCTTAAAGGAAATACTGTAGCATATTTTTATAAGATCAGTGTAATCACCTTAAAATTCTCTTGAAACTATAGGAAGAACCCTATACATAGCAGCTAAATTAAATAATAACTTGCAAGTTCATGAGTATGCAAAAATCTGTTTAATTTAGTGTGATTGTGCTGATGTATGGCAGAGAAAGCTCAAAAATTCTTGGTTCGTATACATTTTTTTGAATCTCTGCTTTATTTTCCTAATGGTTCTTAATATTTGCACTTTAATTTGTTTGTTTAATATGCCATAAATTCTACAGGCTTACAAAAATTTTCTATCTTAAACTTTACACTATCGTTTCACACTCCCCCAATATATGATATAAACAAAATAGAAGTGATGGTGGTGATGATGTACTGCTGTATACAGTGTATAATATAATTTCCCACACTCAGTACAGTTTCATCTGCTAAGTTTGTTTCACACTTGTACAGGAGGTCAACTAAAGAAAATAGTGACTAAAACTTTTCAATATTTAGAAAGTATTTTAAAGCAAATTTTTTGCCATATAAGCTTAAAATAGGATATGATTCTCACTACAAAAGTAAAAGTGGGTTTTAAGTGTTTATTCTTTGACATGTAAATTGTTCTGAAAAACACTTGAAGATAGAGGCACTGATTGTATGTCACTAGCACTTGTGAAAGCAGAAGGTGGTTAAAGGTTTTCTTCGCCTTCTTGCTGTCCCTTTGTTTCTCCTTGTATAGTTTCCTACATTTACATGTCAATTTTTGACATCTCTCTGAAAAGCTGTTAGACTTTAGGAGTATAGTGTTGTGTTTAGTTCTTTATTTTAAGCTTATGAAACTAATAAATTTACAATTTTCTGCCCAGTGTTTTGTATGGTACTTACGCAACATCTTCCTGTACTTCAAGGTCACTTACACTTTGTCTAGTTAAATCTGTGTTGAGCCAGTAGCTTGCTGACTAAAACTCGTTTTATCTGCATCTTCGTCTGCCTTTCCATAGCCTGCTGCATGTGTTAGTAGTATATTCCAGTAGTTGATGTTGCGTTTAAAAATAAATAAATATCTGTCCCTTATCTGTGACTGGAAGATGTTTGCCTTTGTATTTTTATATGCATTATTTTGATAAAGGCCTCAAAGACCACATAAAAGTAAAACTAGCGGGGGGAGGGATTCATTCCCAGGAACAGGTATGTATGCCCAGGCCATGAGTAAATTCTAAATTGAGACCTTCTAATGCGTTTGCTCAAGTCTTCAGACCATTTTTGTAAGTACTGCTGTATTTCTCCAATATTTCAACATGCTTATAAATGCCACAGTTTACATGTAAAGTGTTTTGGTATTCCTCTCAAGTGTTGTGGATAAAAGTAACATCTTGATATCAGGTTGCTTTAGTTTAATTCTTTTTCTCTTGTATCACTGCATTGGAGTTCACATGAGTGAGTTGTTCCCTGTAATTACGAATTTTTTTTTCTGCTGCTTTCCCAAGTTGTCACTCTTTCTATGTGTGTTGCCTCAGTCCCTTTTTCCTGGATAGTGCAGCCTGTGGTGTATTGATTGGACTTCCAGAGGGTGGACTTTGGCCTGTTCAGGACGCTGGTTGAGAGAGTCCCTTGGGAGACAGTCCTGAAGGGCAAAAGGGTCCAGGAAGGCTGGACACTCTTCAAGAAGGAAGTCTTAAAGGCGCAGGAGCAGGCTGTCCCTGTACGCCGTGAGAAGAACGGGCGGGGCAGACGACCGGCCTGGCTGAACGGGGAGCT
>NW_008824411.1:5447661-5460074 GCF_000699105.1 Pygoscelis adeliae | reverse complement strand
TCACCATCCCTGGAGGTATTTAGAAGACGTGTAGATGAGGTGCTTAGGGACATGGTTTAGTGGGCATGGTGGTGTTGGGTTGACGGTTGGACTCGATGATCTTGGAGCTCTCTTCCAACCTTAATGATTCTATGATTTGATTAATTCAGCTAGCATCAAGCTGAGTTCTTTCCCTCATCAATACTCACACCTATAGGACAGTGTTTGGATAACTCAAACTCTAAATGGGCTTGGCTTTGAAATAGAAGAACTGCAAGGAATAAACTCTTGAACAGCCTTGTTCCTTGTTTCACTTGTCTGACAAAGTACGGCCATGTAAGTTACAACTTTCTAAGCAGACTTTGGGGAAATGTGCAGTTGTAAGAAGATACAACTAAGTGGAAACAGAAAAGATGATATTTTTTTTTAAATTCCAGTAATCTGTGGAAACAAATGAAAATTGCATTCAGTTATCCTTGTGAGAAGCCAGTGTGTTTTTACCCAGCAATGATTTTTTTTTTGTGATGTTTACTTCTACGTCAGTTCTGAGACTGCCGTATAGTGCTTTGCTTTGATCGCTGCAGAACCCAAATGGAACTTACTTCTCAGTGGCAGTCCTCAGAAATTTAGGATTACTCTAGGATCTATTTAAAGCATTTACAATTGTTTATTGTAAGTTAACTGACACAATATTGCACTAGTTACCTCTTTACTGGTATAAAGTGATTCTAGACTACTGGATTTGCCCCATAATTCCTGTTCTATTAAAAATGACTACTAAGAGCTGGAGGTCTTGACTTGTAGACATTAATGCTTTGGAGTCTTAAGTTATCTGAATATGCAGATTTCAGAAGTAGCTATTCTTGAAAGAAGTTAAACATCACTGAATCCGTAGACTAGAAAGATCTTCAAGAATATGCCTGGTTTTTATATTGGACAAAATGAGTGCTTATGTCTGCCTCCTCACTGTTAAGATGGTGAAATTGAGACTTTGTTCTTAATAGACATAAGCTTCTGGGCTCCAATTCATGGTACCCATAAATTTTTTTAACAATGTCTTTAGCTTTCCTGATCAGTTCCTTCTACTTCGTAATTTCTGACACACATTTGCCTTCTTTCTCTCAGTTCACAGTGGTCTTTAAGTGCTTTCCTCTATTAACTCCTGAGGCAAGAGAACATTATTCCAAATTATTCCCTTCCGTGGTTTTAGATTGATTGGTTTTTTGATTGTCCAATATACTACTTCAAAAGTTATAATTCTATTCATGCCTGACTGCATTTTCTGCCCAACCATTTTCATTCATTCCTCTCCACTTTGGGAAATCTACTCTTGAAAGAATTAGCTAATTTATTCCGATTTTTAACTGCTACTGTAACAACTCCTTTTATATAAGAAAATGCTTTTTCTCCAGAATAGTTATTGGTTCTTCAGCTGCATAGCTACTTCATTTCATTCACCTGTTTGCAGTAGTAATCCTGATAATCTTATTCTGCGCTTACCCTCTTGTATTCACAAGTGCTTTTCCTCTAATTCCAGACAGCCAGACGTGCCGCAGACACAGCCAAAACCTGCTGTTCCTGCTCCTCCAGAAGCAGCTCCTGTTGCCAAATCGTGGGCCAACACCAAACCAGGTGGACAAGATGGTAAGTGATGTTCAGAGTGGAGGGGTTCTTGACTGCCCTAGCAGGCTATGAATGCTGCTGTGAGAGATCCCCAGACTCGGCAACCGTTTGAGACTTGACTGAGCCAGTGGGACTACAAATGCAAATGCTGTGGAAGCAACTTGCTTGGCCAGAAGGTGAGCTGGTCCCCTGTCACTCAAGTGAGCTCCAACCTGATTTAGCAGCAAGTCTGACTGCCTTTTAAAGGGCTGGCATAGTCACCTCTTTTGGATTGACAAGGAAATGGTGGTGACAGCCTAAGATCTTGAACCATGGCTATGGTGAGGAGGGAAAATCTCAGTCAGTAGTTATAATGCATGCAATTTTGGCATGGAAAGGAGAACCATAAACAGTTAGTGATCATTCTAATCATAATTTTAGATCATTTTGTGCAAAATGTATGTAGTCTTCTATTTAAATGTCTGCTACAGCAATACTTTTCCCTTTATTTTATAGATTCCTTGGTTATTTTGGTTTCTAAGAGATAATGTTCAAGTAGGATTTTTTCTGGGGAAAGCATTAAAGGTGTGTTTTGGGGTTTAACATAATTGTATGAAAGAATGGAGAACTATTTCCATCAGTGTGAATCTTAGCTTGAGTGCTTTCATTACAGATATAAGATCAGAGCTAAATCTTCAGCAGATTTTTTTAAATTGCTTGTAGAGTGAGAGGTTACTAAGGATTCCTGTGACTCCATTATGAAAAATAACCTATGACATGTTTTATTCCTTAAATTTGAGACTTGCAAGCTTTTTGTGGCTATAAAATAGAGTTTGGCTTCCAAGTTGAAGTGAGCTCTCTTCTGGATAGACATCTTAGAATAGTAAAATCTGAATTGCATGGAGGTAACTTCTGAGCCTCTAAGTATGGAGTTTATTAACATCTCATATCTAAAGATTCTGCCTTTTTTTGCAGAAGTATTAGAAGTGACAGTTCTAGATTCTCCACTTCTTGCTTTCCTTTAATGTTCAGTGTTTCTTTCGTTGTCAAATATAGGAACTCTTCTCCTTTAAACTTCTGCAGTTTTGTAGAATAAAAAAAAAGAATTAACACTGATGCAAAGTGATCTGCATACCAGCCTTTCTACATAACCTGATAAGATCATCTGTATGACACAGGAAATAGTGATTTGGCTCAGTGGCTTCAAAATGCATTTAGCTAATTATTTTGTAGTTACTGTGGCAGCTTGTGTGCCAAGCCCAGATGGTGCCCTCATTTCATTCAATTAATGCAGTAGTGGGTTTGCTGTTTCAAGAAAAAATACAGAATGTGAATTGGCATCAGCTGCTTGCTATCCTCCTCAGTTTGAAACTCAGGATACACCTGTTGTGCTCATGCTTTCCTGATCTGCAGTTGGCTGATGGAACTTGTAGTTTTTCCAGATGCCTTGTGTGTGTTCCAGCAGTCATTCAGCTGGCCACCTCAGGATCTTGTAAGACTTCAGTTGAGCGAGGCAAGACTAAATCCTTCTCTGATTGCTGTTTTGCAATTAAAACATTGATGCTGTCACTGTGTAGACTTGAGCAGAAAACATTTTTCAGGATTCATAAAACTCATGAATGTTGCATGCCACAGGACCACTGAAGAGGCTCCCTTGTCTGGCAGGCCATCTGGTTAGTGTGACTGTGGTTTTCAGTCCCCTTAAGCAAGTCATTGGATGTAGCTGCTTGGGAACATTAAGAGTCCAATGTGCATTAACAAAAAAAGTTAACATGATTTGTAGCAGGTGAAGCTGGAATGAAGATTGAAAGACTTCAAGGCAATTTGTGGGCATGGGGATAAATAGTGGTATTTGCTGTTATGCCTTTACAAAGAAAGTACAAAGAGTAAGGAGTTTATCCTGTACTTGACTCTTCATCTTAAAAAAAAAAAAAAAAAAAATCAGGATCCCCTGTGTTTTATTGTTATGAAGGATTCTTTCATGGATTGGAGACCATGGTTTTGGAAATCAAAGAATGCTACAGTTCTGATACTTTTCTCATAATGTAAAAGCTGTGGCCTTTTAAAGTACTGAAGAATTGTTGTTAGAACAGTAATTAATGTTAAGGGCTTTTGCAATAACATAGCTGCCCATTCTTGGGTTGACTATAGTTGTAGAATAAAACGAAGGAAATCTTTGTCTGGAAGGGGGTGGGAGGAAGTGTTAACAGAGCTGAGGAACTTCAGGTACTCTCCATGTTAAGTCTTGTTCCACTGTCCATTATTGCTCTCTGGTGCTTCTTGATTTTTCTCAGCCTCAACAGGTGTGACAGTTCGCCTAGTAAATTCAACAACTTTGGTGGCAAATGTGAATGCTTTACAAGGATTGCTCTGTGCTTCTGTGAATTATGTTACCAGTAAATTGATGTGGCTTTAGCATTCACTTTTTAAGGATGATCAGGCTTTTATTTTCTGAACTGTTTTGACTACAGAAAGTTGTGACTTTGTGAATATCTTACTGTGCAGGTCCGGCTATTCAAGTAAATAGTTATTTCCAGCAAGAGTTTCCCAGTCTGCCGGCAGCTGGGGATCAGGAAAAGTCAGGCAAAGAGAAGGATGCACCTGAAGAGCTCCATGGATCAGGACCCAACTTGCGACCACAAAGTAAGTATATACTACAAATTTTTGTGAAATTGCATGGGTTTGTGTGGAACTTGTCTACTACAAGATTACTTGTGCCCCATACAAAATAAATTGATGAATTGATTGTCTTAATCGCCACACTCCTACACTGAAGAAACAGATTTTTGGGGCTTTCTTCTGCTTTACTGTGTTCCTAGTGTATGGAAAATAGGGTATTTAATCCTAACCTGCAGTTCACTTTCCATTTTCCCAGCCTAGTCAGTACTCCACTTGTGCTCTGAGGAACACTTGTTAGTTGCACAATACTGGAATTTTCTTACTTCCAGCTGCTAGATGTCACAACAGCTAAAATATGTATTTAAAGAAATCTCCTAATATTAACCAAGTATATAAATCATCATTGGGGTTGTTCCCAAATGGTTAGGACTCATAAGAGAGTAGCCTGAAAAATCCTGAATAGGAAGTGTAATCTACAGGATACCAGAAGAGTGGACTGCGATTTGAAAGGCTGAGGCATCTTTAGCTTGTGGCTGAGGTGCTCTGACTAGCTGGATCTGTTTCAGCTGTGGGGGATTAGATCTAGTGAAAACAACCATAATGGTGCTGTTCTTGCATGTCTCAGTGAAGAAATGTGTATTGTTTCCCCAGATCCTTTTAATGGGGAGGCATTTGGGATTGTGCCTGTTGCCAGTAAGAAACAAGATTCCTTTCTTCCTCAAAAATTTGTTTTTGATGAGGTTTGGTGGACTAGGGATCCTTTCCTGCACTGTAGGTGGCACTATCTTGTGCCAGCGATAGACAAAATGTGCACTGCTTTTAGAGGGCTTGGGCTCTCAGGGAATCCTTAACTCCTTTCTGTTACAGGCATCGGTTTTCCTTGATTTGTTTCAATCAGGTCCTGCAGACTAAGGCCATATGCTTATTCAGATCCTCACTTGATTTTGATGTAAAGAATAAGTTGTCAAGAAATTTGAGAGATGTCCAACATCAAATTAGGAAAATAGCTATGCGTGTCTGTTCCAGCCTCACTTAAAAAGATAATGCGCAGGTATATGTCATTTGGAGCTGCTTGAGAGTTTCGTGGCAGGCCTTTGCTTAAGAAGCTTGATCTTTCCCTTGACAACATCTTCACACTGAGTCAACAGTGGCTCACTTACCACAGCTAAATCTGTTTTCTCTCCTGTGCTACTACCTGTATCTTTCCTAAATTGCATTGTGTTTTGGAAGGTAGAGCAGGACAACTAGAGAACTCTGTAAATTTAACTCTTACCCTTCAGGAACACAACTGGATGTAGGGCTGAAGACAATTAGAAAACAGCCTCTGTTTTCTCAAGTGGCCATTGCTTGTTTCAGTACCAAATATTGACTGTGTGTCTGCACAGATCGCTGTGTCACTGAAAACTGGGTAGGAGGAATGTGTTTTTCATCATGCCTATCTGTAATATAAAGTGTGTTCTTGTTTTTTCTCGTACTGATTCTGTCCATGCAGATGCTACTAGTTGGAGAGAAGGTGGTAATAAGAGCAACTTGCCCAGTTCTCCAACCGATCAAGAAGCTAAGGCTCTTGGACAAGAAGATGGTAATGCTACACCAGCAGAACAAAATGATGGCCAGAAGGCAGCAGAGAAGAGGGATGTGCGGTTACCACAGGTCCCTCAGCCCAAGCTGAATGGCCAGCAGCAACCACCTATCGCATCTCAGTACAGAGCAATGATGCCACCTTATGTAAGTGATGGTTACATGAAAAGTTTTTAAGCAGTAGGGATTGATTATTGGCTAGTGTGATTTCCTTATGCCCCTTTCTCCTCCCTCCATAGAATGCTTAGCAGTTCTGGCTAGAAGGGTGGGATTGCAACCAACTCCTTAAAGGATGTGGCTACCTGTTGCTGTTCCTGCTATACTGAGTTTAAACTTGTCAGGAGCTGATTAACACTTGTAATCACTCTACCTTGGTGACTTGATGTCACACGCTTGTGATATTAAGCAAACTGTCTTGAGTGAGGAGTCTTGCTTTACTTCCATTGTGATTCCTTTGATGATCTCAGTATGCTTGATGCAATATTTTTTAACGAATGGCTCCTGTTTTTAAACCTTTCTTAGATGTTTAATCAGTATCCTAGAATGGCATATCCTCCTTCCATGCAAGGTCCAACAAGGTTTCCCAATTCTGAGCCTAGCAGGTAAGAAACCTTACAAGTGTTATTGTTGTGTGGGTATGAACTCTTGTTTGTGACTCAATTATTAAAAAAAAAAGAAAAAATTTGCACTGAGTGTCTTGATTATGATTATATGCTGCATAAGAACTGCCGCTGGTTAGTCTCACAAGTTTGGCTTGTGTGGAGCAGTGCCATGGAGTGGTTTGTGTTTGACAACTCAACTGCAAAACCTGAGGGAATTCTGCACATTACAGGGTTTTTGACTGGGAAGAGCAGGAGTCACTTGGGGACACTTTTGAAAAACTTCAACCAGTATTTTGCCTGTAAAAGGACTCTTCCATTGTTATAATGAAAGTACTTAATTCCTGGTCCTCAACTCTACTGCTCTCCAATTACAGTAGAACTGTAATGTATTATAAAATTAGTTCTCCTGCTCTCTGTGCATTTCTCCATAATTGAGGATGGCTGCGCACATGCGTGAGGAAACAGGGGATGCTGTAGGCAGTGAGGTACAAACTTTGACAGGTGATCTGTGGTTGGGATCAGGCAGAGGACAGAGAGGGATGACTGGGAGAACTTGAGTATAGGAGTCAGGAGAAAGGTACGGAACCTTTGACAGTGGGAAAGCGTGAAAAGTATAAAGAAATATCTCCAAGATGGATAAATTGGTGATAAGGATGCCGGATCTATGCAGTATGTTGTTTGAAAACTACAAGGCATGTGGTATTCTACTGTCAGCTGATGTTTGGTTTGTTTGTGAAGTGTGCAAGCAAGGCTATAGCATCTAATCTTTCTCTTCCACAAAGAACCATCTGTGGTGTATCAGTAATTATTTGAACTACAATAGTCACACATGTGGATGATAGTTCACATTTATACTGTTTGAGAGAACAGTACTGTATACTTCAAATGATTGTCATACAAGTTGACCTTTTATCTAGTCATTTTGCTGGATAAATAGTGATAGTGGCCTTTGTTTCTTTTTTTTTTTTAGAGGGCCAAGGGGAAGAGGACCACCTTCATGGTGCTCAGAACCTATTGAGCGCCCATCCATTCTTAGTGCTAGTGAACTTAAAGAACTTGATAAATTTGATAATCTAGATGCTGAGGCTGATGAAGGCTGGGCAGGTAAGAACATCAGATGAATGGTTTCTGTTATTTGTACATTGAATCTTTCTGAAAGATTAATTGAATATTTGCTTATGTATCAGGTGCTCAGAGCGAAGTGGATTACACTGAGCAGTTGAACTTCAGTGATGATGATGAGCAAGGAACTAGTCAAAAAGAGAAGGAAAGTGGGTGAGTTGGTGTTGCCAATTGGGTGTGAATGCCACTTAACTAGCTTAGCTTTTGGGAAGGTTGAATGAGATGAGTGCAAGTACTCATTCCAGTAACATTTATTCCAGTAACTTAATACCGTATTAAATTGCATAACTGCCTGCAGACTCCAGCCAGCTGGGCGTGTAATAGAAATGATCCTTGCTGTGAGGAAATATCATTCTTGATAAGAAACATTGAGGATAGAAGATAAATCACCAAATACCTGTGTGGAGTACACCTCCCATTTTTCTTATTTCTTTGCACATAGTGATGAACAAACACCATCAAAAGATTCCCAGAGTCCTGATGGCCAGAAGGAAGCAGAAGAACAGACAAGTGTTAAGTCTGCCACCCAGGTTTCCACAGCAGCAACCAAAGGGTCTTACAGCAAAAGCTCTCAGCTTGATCAGGTTTGTGTGTTCTTCTCTTCAGCTCTGCTGGCAACAGTCTCGTCAGGAGAGGTCCGACTCAGGTGTCTTTCCAAACTGTCAGGTCAACTAAGGTTATGAACATGAGTGAAAGCATTAACTACTGCTTATCTGAACTGTGGTAACTGATCGGGTGCTGCTTAGTCAACTTAGCTGCTTCTGGTTGCAAAATAAAAATAGCATGTCTTTAACTAGTGTGTTCTAATCCACAGTTGTGAGGGGGTGAGAACTCTTGTGTCAGTTACTGTTACTCAACTGACAAGCTTTAACTCGATACTCTTGTCTGTCCATCCCTGTAGCAGTGAATGAAGTTGTTCTGTTGTCTATCATGTTTTATAGTGGCACAGAGTACATAGTGCCCAGCTGGCCCACACATTTTTCCTGGGTGTGGGGCTTTTTTTTGGTATTGTGACCCACTTTCTTCAGTGCAACTTAGCAGTAGTGTGTCAGCTCACTTCTGACATCTCAGGCTGATAGATTTTATACAGACCATGTGGAATTCATAAGCTTAGCCATTTCGGTTTTTCGTTTATCCTGCAGTAGAGGAAGACTAGCCACGACTTCAGCTTATGCCTGCTTCAGCTCTATTCCTTCCGTGCCCCTCCTCACCCCCACCCCACCCCGGGAAAAGCTACTGTTGGCTTTATCTGAAAATTTCCCAGAAATGTTTTCTCTTGACACCAGTAATAATGAAGATGGAAGATCTTGAATGGGTTCTACTTGCGCTTTCTCTGTGTATAAAGGTCATGTTGTCTTTCAGGGTTTGATGCTACCTTGAATTTGAGGAAAAACAGTGCAGTAACACAAACTCTGAAATTTGGATGTGTGAATTTTTAAAGTAATTGTTTAGCTGTCAGTACATAAAGTGGAAATGTTCTTGCCCTTGTTTTGCATGCAAATTTGTATCGTATGCAGATAGTTCACTAGGTGTAGTATCTTAATGCAGTAGAAAACAGTAAATCTAAAGTTTATCAGCTTGACTGTTGTTAGGAGCTTGCTTAACCCTGGTACTGTGTTTGATCCAATAGGATCGGGGTCCAGCACAGCCTTCTATACATGAAAGAGGTGGTCCTGCTCTTCATCCAAAATCTATTCTACCACCGGTAAGAAAGATTAGAATTGTCCTTATTTCCTTGAGTTAAATTCCTTAATGCTGTGGTGGAGGGATTTAGACTAAGAAAAGTAAAAATATGCTTCATGTAGGGATAAGCCTTTTCTTTAACAAGTCAAAGTGCCTGGGGCCAGTAAGAATGGGACCCCAGCACAGCCATGCTGCTAATTGTGTAAAGCAGCCCCATCTTGTAAGTGGCATATGAAATGCATGAGAACTTCAAGAGCTTTTCAGTTACCCAGCCCCATTTGGGAACTAGAGAGGACAGGGGCATGGGAACTGTGCTGGAGGGCTGGCTGCTGAGGCAGACGGGGAGATGAAGTCCCAAATGAAATGTGTGCATAGTAGCTTCTTACCAATTTTCAACAGTCCTTATTAAAATCTCTGTTATCCTGAGCTACCTTGAATTTCTTTTGCTCCTCTTGACTGAGATCTGCCCTGAGTCTTTGTGATTTAGAGCAGCCTGTAACCAAATCTAAAAGACGCTTGTCATCTTTGCTGTCACTTTGCCTTAGTGATGGGGAGGAGTGACTGAGCCCAACTGAATCTTTACCTCTTCTTTCTGAGCTCAGGTCGCATGAGTCCGAACTGGAGCAGGAAGGTGGGGGCTTGCTTTTTCTTCCAAATCTTGCTTTTTAAAGGTGCCATGCAAATACATGTGTTGACAAATAGTTAAATTATCTGGCTGTTTATATAATACATGCTCAACTTGATTTAACTGATTTCAATATTGCAGCACCCTCCTCCCCCTGATCGCCAGGTAGGACCTGGAAGGCAGGGACCCTTTCCCCCTAAACCAGTACCAGATGAAGATGAAATTTGGAAACAGAGGAGAAGACAGCAGTCAGAGATATCTGCTGCAGTTGAACGAGCCCGTAAGCGGCGAGAAGAGGAAGAAAGAAGAATGGAAGAACAGCGAAAAGCAGCTTGTGCTGAAAAGTTAAAACGGTTAAATGAGAAATTTGGCTGTGTGACAAAACCCTCCCGGGAAGACCCTCTGAAAGAGAGGGAGCGGGAAAGGGAGCCGGCGAGGGTGAGCGGGAGAGAGAGCGGGAGAGAGAGCGGGAGAGAGAAAAAGAGAGGGAGAAGGAAAAGGAAAAAGAGAGGGAAAGGGAGAAGGAAAAGGAAAAAGAAGAAAAAGAAAAACTGGAGAAGGCAAAAGAGCAAGAAAGGGAGAAAGAGAAAGAAAAGGAGATGGAGAAAGAAGAGAAGGAGAATGAGAAAGAGAAAGAAGAGGAGAAACCAGCACATGAGGTTCCTGAGCCTGTAGAACCTGTGGCAACACCTGTAGCAGAAAAACAAGAAAGTGAAACCAGGAATAACAAGGAAGAAAAAGGTACGTTTGCACGCAAGTAGGAGTTGTCTGTCTTAAAGCTGAGCCACAGAGCATAGTTGTAATGTAGGAGTCTAATTTGCATACCTCATTAACCTAGTGTGTCTAGATCATTTATTTTCCTAGCACATTACAGCTGCTAACTGTCCTTTGAGCTAGACCTGTTTGCCCACTCACCAAAATGTTAAAGGAAAAATTGGGCTCTGTGATTTAGGCTGGACTTTGAAGAATACAGAAAGAAAAGCAGGCTTTCTTTTCTTGCTAAAGGAGGGTCAGCAACTCATGTTGCTAAAAAGCAATGTAAATTATTTCATCTATTCTGTTCTGTCAGCAAGCCTAGAGAAGTAGACACACAAAGCACGTATTTAAACTTGGTGCATTATTTGTAGTGGAACTTGAATGCCACAAGAGAATTGTCAGACTATGCTTAATAAGGTTGTGTTATCCTCTAAATGGATAAAAGTAATTGTAAAACCAAACCTTGGTTCATAAAAAAGCTGATTCAAATGTAATATGGTAGCATTGATACAGCACTTCTTAAATCACCTAATAGTTACAACCTAAATGCCAGTGGTTGATTACCCAGTGTATGTGAGTTTAAAAGGGACACTGAGAGATGTATTAACAACAATTGTTCTTAACTTTTCTTGCCATATTGGTTTTGGAACTGAGACTGTGAGGTTAGAGAAGGCAGACTGTTTTCATTTTAGAATATCCTTTATCTGACATTCTGGTGAAATTGTCATAGTTTTAAGATTCGCTCTTGTCTCCCACATGTGGGTTTTTTTCAGAAGATCAAGCAGTCTTTACCCGACAAGATAGTGGTCGGAATGAGAAAGAGATTTCACAGGTGACTCATGAGAGTGAGCCAGATTCAGGATCTCAGCCTCGTCCTGCTGTTTCCTCGGGCTATTCTAAACAGTTCCAGAAATCATTACCACCAAGATTTCAGAGGCAGCAGGTAACTAACCAGTTCATTAAAAGAAGGAAGTTCATCAAAAGAATGATGTCTTCTGCCTCATTCCGAATAAGAATGTGACCATAGAAGTTTCAAAAAGCCCAAGTTGTTGGTTTCCAGCTTCTATAGCATCTATGGTGTTGGTAGGAATTGCTCTGCATGAAACACTTCCTGCCACTTGCAAAGTATGTAAGTGAGCAGAAGGCAGGAGAGGCTTTTAAAACTGGCCATTTTTGCATCAGTTGCTGAAGTAGAGCATTGCCCTGTGGTTACCTGTGGAACCTGGGGTTTGATCATTCCTTCTGCAGCTTTTCCTTAAGGGGTGTGACACTCACAAATGTAATTTGGACTTGGGTCCTATGGTCTGAAGAGTGCTTTGCATTCATGACATGCACAAAGTATAGGTTGTTCTGTGTGTCAGCTGAACACCAGCGAAACTGTAGCTATTCTAAATTGTCCAGTCTGGTTTTGCCCCTTTTCTCCTAGTTCATCCTGATGCATATTTGCGATTAATTTTCAGAATGCTTAGTGTCCTGGAGATAACTGTACTTGTTGTTTCCATGGGTTATTTGAATTCTGCTCAAGTCCTCATCTTAACAAAAAGCTGTGTAATACTGTTTTGTTACGCAGGAGCAAATGAAGCAGCAGCAGTGGCAGCAACAACAGCAAGGTGTCCTTCCACAGTCTGCTCCCTCACAGCCTTCTAGTGGCCCTGTCCCACCTCCCCAGCATAGACCCCTTTACCAGCCCATGCAACCACATCCTCAGCATCTAGCTTCAATGGGCTTTGATCCACGGTGGCTTATGATGCAGTCTTACATGGACCCACGAATGATGTCAGGAAGACCTGCAATGGATATGCCTCCTATTCATCCAGGTAAAATCTGGCAGCATTTTTTGACTG
>NW_008824411.1:5444938-5447567 GCF_000699105.1 Pygoscelis adeliae | reverse complement strand
TTTCCCTAACCACACTACGTATAGTAACAGCAAACGGGTGGGTTTTTTAAAAAGAAAACTACATTATTTCATTGTTTGAGACAAAATAAATTTTAGTAATACTGGAAAATAGTCATGTGTCAATGTATATCTTTGACTATAAAGTAAAATCAAGCTTTCTTCTGTGTTGCAGGTATGTTAGTGATAGTTAAGGATATATGCAGAATGTCAGCATAAGCCTTACTTTGTTGCAGATATTAAAGATGGCATGAGTTAGGTTGAACTGAGAAAAAGAGTGTATTTACTATTCGTGTTTCATTACAAGTTAGCACTTGATACTATATTGCTTATTAAAAAAAAGATGAAATTTTGTTATTTTTATGTTAGGTATTAGCGCCTCTAGAGTCTTACTAAATTCATGTTTACAGATTCTTGGCACTAAAAAGTCCTTTTTGATTTGTGGAGTGGCCGTCTGACTTGCAGTTATGAAAGCTATTATGCATAAATAATACAAGTCTGGCATGTAATATAATGGAGATACTCATCCAGCTAATGAGCAAGAGAGTAGGTATCCTGAATGAGTGCAAGGAATGAACGGAGGAAATGGCAGGCTAAGCAAAGACAGTGAAAACTGTAGAATTTCTTTAAATGTTACCCAAAAAAAAGGACCCGGAGTCCTTAATACAGTACAAAAAAAACACCTGTGTGTACACTCATCTTGCCTTTTGCCATTCAGATCTTAGATCAGAAACTTCATCTGCAAATTTACAGGTCTACAGACCTCGTTCTTCCCATTATAGTGGAAGTGGACAGCTTTTCCTTTTGTTGGTACATAGGATACTAGTGGTGAATATGATTTAGTCATTCTGAGGTCAACTGGCAGTGGATAGACATTTAGTTTCACCAACGGAAGGTACAGAGGAAAAGGAGATTGGAGGAGAGAGAATAGTGTTCTTCAGTACCTCCTGATATGCTTTGTTTGTCTTGAGGTAGGTTTCTTTGCTAATGTTAAACTGGTTTCAATTGTTGAACTTAAATCTGTCACAGGAATTATGCCTCCCAAACCACTGATGAGAAGAGACCAGATAGAGGGATCAGCAACTAGTTCAGATTCATTTGAACATATAGCTCGCTCAGCAAGAGAGCACACTGTTCCTTTGTCAGAGCCCCGCATGATGTGGGGGTCAGACCCGTACCCCCATGCAGAACCTCAGCAATCTAGTTCTCCTCCCAAAGTGTTAGAAGAGCCTGATGATTTGAGGTAAGCCTGAGTTATGTACTCCTGTGTGTCACTTCTCTGAGCCATACATACTTGCACGCTTGGCTGTGGAACTTACATTGCAAAACACAGTTTAAACTGATTGAGTTATAGCTGCTCTTCACACAAAAACTTTAAAAGGAGTTGTGGCTGCGGGATGCATTGTACTTGGTGCTGTTGTATAAAACAAAAGACATGCCTGCTCTGTAGTATGGTGTGGAAAGACAATTTACCCCTTGTTTAGGATCTTTAACCTAATTTGATGAATGATGATTGCCATAATATTTTGAACTTTCAGTTTTGTAGAACACTCCTGTAGTGTTGTCCTGTTCTCCATCTGCTCTCCCCTATCAGAGAACTTTTGTTTGATGTATATTAGTTTCAAAAGTGGTGTGTTAAGTACAGGTGGTATAAAGAAGACAGTCGCTTTTGACCTTTGCTGAGTGATGAATAGTCAGGAGGGCTTCCTCTACATCTTAAAAGTACCCAAAAATTCTTTTTGCTGTACTGCTGTCTTCTGGGTAATACTTGTGATATTAGCCTGCTAACTTGGAGGCTGCAATTAAAATTGCATGTATAGCCATTAGCAATAATAGATTCCTAAAGCTAATTGTACATTTGACACCAAACTATTAATCAGGATAGAATAAAATTGACCTCTACAACTACCAGCCACTATGAAAATTAAAACTTGTTATTTCCTTGAGCTGACATTAATCCTTCATAGAAATAGAAAATTATTTGATTTAAGTAAATATTTATGAGTAAAATTTTTTCCCCCATCCTAACATTCTTAATTGCTTGCTGCTTAGGTCTGAGGCACACTTGGAGCAAGAACGAGTTGCTGTCCCTGCCACTGCTTATCCTGTAGAACACAACCAGTTGGACTCTCATCCAAAGACAGACTTTTTCAGAGAATCAGGAGAGGTGGAGGTACAAAAGTTCCCAAGCAGGCCTTTGGAAGATGTACAACCTCTTCAAACTGACACACCTAACACAGCAGTTAATTTTGAAGGAGTGAATGAGAAAGTTACACATAGCTCTCCAGAAGAATTGGTGCCTGTGGGCGAAAGTCACGTTTCGCTAAAGAGAAGCATTTCCCATGGTTCAAGTCACTCTCTAAAGTCAGAAGACCAGAGGAATGAGACGGCAACAAATATCCCTAAATTAAGTAACAGGCCTGTTGAGACAAAGGAGACAATTGAGAGACTTGAGATTAAGCCAAAAAAAGAAATTTTGATCAATAATAGAACATCAGAAGGACCAAAACCTGAGAAAACTTTCAAACCCAAGTCTGAAACAAGATGGGGTCCTAGGCCAGGTTATGGCCGCAGAGACGAAGGTGGTGATAGACCAGTAAGAAGATCGGGTCCTATTAAAAAACCTGTGATG
>NW_008824411.1:5405204-5444909 GCF_000699105.1 Pygoscelis adeliae | reverse complement strand
AGCGTGAGCAGAGGAAGGAGAAAGAAGGAGAAAAGACAGCTAGTGAAAAACCTAGCAAGTCTGAAAAAAGTGACAAAAAGGAAGCACCTCAAGTGCCACTGCCTCAGGCTGAGCCAGAGACATCCGCCTCCAGCAGCGCTCCTCTGGCTAAGAAGATAACCCAGGATGCTGCTCTTACACCAGCAAGCCAGGAGAGCAGTCAAACTGAGACTGCAGCTAAAGTTCCGGTTCAGCCACCCACTCCTCCAGTCCAGCAGCAGCTACCGGCTGCCCAGCCTGCTGCTCCACAGCTTCCCCCTGCAATACAGCAGCAGCCGCCTGCTCAACCGGCAGCACAGCAGCAGCCACACGTTCAGCAGCCAGCTACTGCAGTGAAGGAAGAAAAGCAGACTGAGAAGGTAGTTAGCAAGGAGGTTGTAGAGAAACCACGCTTAGAAACCAGACCAGTAAAAAGAGAGCCTGGCTTACCACCTAGAACATACTGGAAGGAGGCTAGGGATAGAGACTGGTTCCCAGATCAGGGATACAGAGGCAGAGGTCGTGGGGAGTATTATTCTAGAGGTCGTAGCTACAGGGGTTCTTACGGAGGACGTGGTCGGGGCAGTAGAGGCCATAATAGAGAGTACCCACACTACAGAGATCCTAAGCCTAGATCAGACCACGTGCCTTCAGGGCCTGTTAGGCAAAGAGAAGAGAGTGAAACTCGTAGCGAGAGTTCTGACTTTGAAGTAATCCCAAAACGGCGGCGACAGCACGGTTCAGAGACGGATTCTGACAGCGAAGTTCACGAAAGCGCAAGCGACACGCTGCTTTCGGACAAAGACAGTCTAATCAAAGGCAAGCACCCAAAAAGAGAAGAGAGAGCTGATGGCAAGAAACCTCCAAAGCCCCTGTCATTCAAACCTGAAAACAATATCAGAGTAGACAACAGATCCCTGGAAAAAACATACATAAGAGATGATGAGAACAAACCCAAACCAGGATTTCTTCCTAAAGGAGAGCCTTCTAGACGAGGCAGAGGGGGAATGTATAGACGTGGTGGCAGGGATCCTAGTGGGCGTCCTCCACGTCCATCTACAATAAGGAGACCAGCCTACAGAGACAATCAGTGGAACCCTAGGCAAACAGAGATCATTAAACCAGAAGATGGGGAGCCTCCAAGAAGAAATGAACATTATGGTCCTATACCAGTTGATAAAAGACCTCCAAAATTTGAGAGAAAGTTTGATCCAAATAGAGAGAGGCCACGAAGACAAAGGCCTGCTCGACCTCCAAGGCAAGATAAGCCACCACGCTTTAGGCGCCTAAAAGAAAGAGAGGCCGCATCAAAGATAAATGAGGCAGTGACCACCAGCTCGTCAACAAGTGCCACAGTTAGTAATGCAGTTAATGAGCCCTCCAATACTGCTCTGGATGTGTCGGGAAGTAAGACACCAGACTTGTCCAACCAGAATTCTTCAGACCAGGCAAATGAAGAGTGGGAAACAGCCTCAGAAAGCAGCGACTTCAATGAGAGGCGGGAGAGGGATGAGAAGAAAACAGCAGATGTAGCAGCACAGGTGGCTGCAAAGGCAGGAGAAAATGCTGGAGCTCCAAAAAGGGAAATAGCCAAGAGAAGTTTCTCTAGTCAGCGGCCTGGAATAGACCGTCAAAACCGACGTGGCAACAATGGGCCAGCAAAACCGGGGAGGAACTTCTCAGGGCCTAGGAGTGAAAGGCGGAGTGGTCCTCCACCCAGAAGTGGAAAAAGAGGGTGAGTACCAGCTTCTGTTAGGAAGCACATATGGTCTTAGTCTTCTGTTTTCCTCTTGTGGTTCAAAATCATTAGTAGTTACTTCCGATTTGTAATAATTGATAGAAAAGAGAATAAGACAAACTCATGCACCTGTGGCTGTGTACTTTCTATTTTTTCTGTTTGTATACAGACACTTGGAACATGGAGCTAAGAGCAGAGTATTCTTATATGTATGCACAGTGTTAAAACCTAATTAAATAAAAATTGCAGTGCTGTTTCTGAGTCAAGCTATGTTTCTTGAGATTTGGATGCAAGCTGAAATGTCAATGTGAGTGGTTTTGTAGTTTAGTACATAGGTTGCTGCATTGCATTTGGCTTTTTGTATTCTTAGGTCATCACCTAACATAGACGAGCAAGTTGAGAAATGCTTGCCATTGAGACTAAGTTTTGGTTCTCTGTATGCTAAAATTGATTGAAACTTGATAGTTTTCTAATGTTACTATTTGCCCACTGTTTTGTAGCCACAGCGCACAGTAGTCTGATAAGTGGGAGGCAGGATAAGACATTTCTTCATTGAATGCCTACCCTGTACTCTAGGGCTCTTGTGCTTGTAGGTTGCTGTATTCTAAGTTCAGGTTTTGCCTGGGCTTAAAAACTTGTGATCAATGCTCTAAGCTCTGAGTTAAAACTATTAAGAGGTTCTCTGGCTAGTCAATAAAAGGTGATGTTGAAGCAAAAGTTGGGTATTCCAGTTTCCACAGCAAAGTCAGAATGCTGCAAGTCCGATTCTTATGGCCTCAGATAGCTTTTGGCAAGTGAGCCTGTGAAGCAAGTATATTGTACTTTATTAGCTCATGTTGCATACTGTAAGCTTCTGGTTTGCTTTTTCCATGCAAAGCTTTACTGGAGTTCTGAACTGCATACTTGTTGAGTTTTGGTGTCTCTAACTGCATAGACCAAGCCAGAGTTGATGTTAAAATTATGCTTTTTTTTTTCTGTGATACCTTTTGGCAGCAGGGCATTTGATATGTCCCCAAAACAGCTTTTGCTGTTAAGCTTCTGCTCACTGAGGAACTGAAAGTAAAAGTCTGGAGCCTACTAAGAAGTTGCACAATAGACACTTGTAGCCCTATAATGTGATCTGCATTAGATTTGTTAGCTCCTTCCTGAGTGTTCTTTGTGGCTGGTCATTAATTTTCTCAATTTTTTTTCTAATATAGGCCATTTGAAGAGCAGACAGCAACTGTGCCTGGTGTTGATCCCACCAACAGCAACTCTTTACATCAGGAGGATGGAGGTGTTACTGCTGCAGGACAAAAGAGCACCAAGGATGCAAGTGGCAAAAAGAGAGAAGAACCTAAGGCTGGTCCAAAGAAGCCTAAGGAAAAAGTGGATGCCTTGTCTCAATTTGATCTTAATAATTACGCAAGTATGTATTGATAATATGCTAATGAGAATTTGTAATCCTGCTAGCTTTGCTGCATGTAGAGCTAGATGTTTGAAAACTTACAAAAGAGGAAAGGTAATTTTTTTAAACATCAGAATAATTGTGTACTTGAATATTGCTACCTTTGTCACACCTAATTAACAATGTGTGTGCCTCTAAAAGGTGGCAAATCTCATTGTGTGTTTTCATATAGATAAGAACAAAGTTGTTCTATCACCTAACTCTGTCATTCAGACTATTTTCCACCACATGCTAATAATTTGCTTAACCTTTATAAGCAAAGGCAGTGGATATCACTGATAAGCTTACAGCTAATGTTTGGGAAGGCTGTTCATTATTATGTTTCAGTTCTTATTTCCTGGAGAGTCTGGTACAGGAACCTCCAGTTTTTCACGTCTTAAAGATTAACTCCTTGTCTTCAAACTCAGCAGCAAAGCACTTGGCAAGCAGAAGCCTATCTTTAATCAGGGCCACCATCTGTGTCTGGGGAAATTGCTTCCACTCTAAAGCAGATTTTGGCTTGGTGCGCTGCATCTGAAGCTGTTAAAACAGCAGCATCTATACCTCTCCTTTTTCTATAGGTGTTGTGATCATTGATGATCACCCTGAAGTGACAGTAGTTGAAGACTCCCAATCTAACTTGAATGATGATGGTTTCACAGAAGTGGTGTCCAAGAAGCAACAAAAACGCCTGCAAGATGAAGAGCGCAGAAAGAAGGAAGAACAAACAGTACAGGTACAAGACCAGCGTTTATAGTGGGGAAAGAGCTCCTTGCAGTACTGGGAATGTTGTGAAGTTGCAGAATCTTCCTTCCAAAGAAGCTATAGTTTTGCCTTACAAATATAACTAGATAGTTGTATTAATATTCAGTTGTTCAGAATTAGTAAATGAAATTAATTTTCAGTTAGTCATCTTAGGATTCTGTACGTCCTGATTGGGCACCATCAGGCAGGTGGAACTGGCAAATTGAAAACACCATTTTTCATACTGTCATAAGGATTTATACTATTGCTTGTATATCAGTTGATTCCGAGAGGAAAATGGATGAGAAATCATTGTTCCTGTGGTTAAATAGCCCTAAAAAAATAAACTTCTTTAAGACAGGGTTAATCAGTTTGCTTTTTGCTGCTACACAATGTACAATTGGTTGTCCATACAGACTGTCAGCTGTAAGAATAACATTGGCTTCCACTTACAGGTTTGGACCAAAAAAGGATCAAGCGAAAAAGGCCGAGGTCAGAATTCCAAGCTCCCACCCAGATTTGCCAAAAAGCAGCAGCAACAGGCAGCAGCCGCAGCTGCGCAGCAGGCACAAGCTCAGGCACAGCCTCCGTGTACAACGCAGACTCCAGGTCAGCCACAGGCTTCTGTTCAGTCGCAAAACCAGGCTGCAGGAGGGACAGCCAGCACAGAATACACGGTGTCAGGCAAAGTTCTGCAAAACACCCAGGCTCACAATGGTCTAGGAACTGAATTATGGGAAAACAAGGTGCCTCCTACAGCAGTTCTAAATGACATCTCCAAAAAATGTAAGTGGTTTCTTTTGGATTTGGGGCGGGGGGCAAGCATTGTAGTTAGAGAATGCTGATTGCCAGCTGTCTCTGTTAATGTCTCATTTCTACCTTCAGATGGATTTTGTACAGGGCATAGAGGGCAGCATTCCCAAGTGCAGCATTGTAACCTATGAATATCTCGGAAAAGAGATTTTTTGCAATATGATATTACTTAGTATTTTACATTGTTATGTTCTTCATTCACTATGAATGAGCAGCTGTCACTCCCTTCAGGAATCCGTGTTTTGTCGGGCTTGGCCACGCTTCCAAACATGATGATTGCCCCACTTCAAAGCAGCTAAATAGGTAGCATATTGTTAGCTGCTGAATAGGTTAGCAATTTCTTAATCAAAGCTTATTTAATCAAAACATCTATAATTTAATTCTCTGTCAACTGATAACTTTAGTCAAATGCATTTAGTGACATTGGGGGTTATTTAACTCTCTTTTCTTAATTGTCAGTGGGACCCATTAGCCCACCTCAGCCGCCTTCGGTCAGTGCTTGGAACAAGCCTTTGACATCTTTTGGTTCAGCTACATCTCCAGAGGTAAGAAAGAAGGGAAGAAGAGTAGCTGAATGTGAAGCTTGCCCAAATAATCTCTCATTGAGATTGGGTACAGATTATCCATTTATTCAGGCATGCACATACTTAAACTAGTATGTGTAGAATTCCATGAAGTCAGGAGATAGTACAGAAACACAGGATGCAGGCTAGTGCTTTTATGGTTGCAGTATGGAAAAAGTGTTCTCTTAATAAAATCTCAGCTGTTTACAGATCTGGACATTTTGATATTGCACTTGTCCCTCTCCCCCTTCTCTACCAGTTCATCATCTTGATCTTGTTTACGTATTTCTTCACGGCGTTCTTTTTTTCTTACTCTTGAGCTTGTATAAACAGTAGGAACTTGAGGAGGAGGAAGTGTACGTTCATATTTTGTTTACTCTTGCAAATCTGTTGCAGTCACAAATAATGCTTTTGCTGGCAGAAGGTAAAAGTACCGTTTTAGTGGTTTTCAGCTCAGCATGTTTTGTGCTCTTTTCTGAACCAGTAGCGTTGTACTGATCTAGAAATCTTTTGAAATGTGTTAAAATGTTTACCTTTTATCTAGGGGACAAAGCCTGGGCAAGAAGGTGGAGTCGATCTTGGTATAGAAACTATTCAGTTTGGAGCCCCAGCTTCCAGTGGCAGTGACAATGAAGTTGGCCCTGTACTTTCAGAGAAGTCCACTGACAAGCTACCAGAACCAAAAGAGCAAAGACAGAAACAGCCTCGGGCTGGACCCATCAAAGCACAAAAGGTAAAAGGTCATATCTTCAGTACAAACTTCTAAACTTAAAGAAGTTCAGCCAAAAAGAGGTTACAAATAATGGATTTATATTTCCTAAAACAATCAACAAGTTGGTTCTTGGAGAGAAGATGGGGAATTCAGTTCAAGAAGCAAGTGTAAGTAAACAGCATCGTAGCCCAGCGGAGTTTGTCCATCGGTTCTGTGTTTGGACCAAGGGAAGTAGCTAGAGCAGGGATGGGATTATTGATTTGAGATAGCTTTGTTGGGAGACTATGAATGTGGTAGTGTTTTGGTTTTGTTTTCTAGTTTGGGGGTTTTGGCTTTCTCTTGAGCTTACTTCGCTCAGGCTTTGAGAGCTGTTTTGAAGCAGGCATTCTGTTTCTGCCCTGGTTATATCTCCAGTTTCAGTAGTTCTTCCTGCCGTCATGCCTGCCTTGCCCCCCTCTAAGTGACGCATGGTGCCCTGCTTAGTTTTGTAGCCAGATTACCAAGATGAGTAATACATCAAGTTGCAGGAAAAGTGTTTTGAGGAAAGGGAGCTATGTTAGAGCCACCGATTTGAAGTCTCAAATTCAAATGCACAGATGTCTGGATAATTAATTTTTTTGCAACTAATCTAGGAAGACTGGATAGGTAATCAAACTTATCTCATTTTTTAAAAAAAAGTGTATCACTTGCCCTCCAGAGATTTAGGGGCTCCATTCAATCATCATCATCATCTTGTATTTCCATTGTTAGCACTTAACAAGGAGTGGTATCATCACTTTCTCCCCCTGTCATTTGGATTACACTTAGTGATCTCTCACGTTAATGAAACGTACTTTCCTGTTTTTTCCACCTCCAGTACATACTTATCTGTGCATCACTAGCACTCAGCACCAGCTTCTTACTCCCAGAAAGAGATTGTTATAGCAGATAAACTTGGCCGATGACTTATAGAACCAGCTGTTTCAGTCCCTCTTGATGTCTGAGATTTGGCAGCAGTCCTGATGTAATTAAAGCCCTTTTGTCTTTGTAGAAGACCGGTTGTTCTTTGTGTTGGTTGTGTTTGGGTTTTTTTTCCAAAAAAAGCTGATATCTGAAAGTGCAGTCACACATAGAATGAAATTAACTTCTGCTACATGAGGCAGTCAGTGGGTATGCTGCAGTTCATGGTTTTTATTGCAAAATACAAAACCCATACAGCAGAGAAATATCCAGTAGTTAATACTGCTGGTGAATTATAGTAACCTAGCACATTCAAAACCCATATATCGGATATATTTGCAGCATGCCTAAAACAGCCCCTGTGAAATCACTTAAAGATGCTGAACTCCAAAGTTAAATACATACATATAGAGAGAGTCTACTTTACACTGTAGAAAGTTCCTTTTTTCTGCTTGGTAATAGCTATCAAGACTCCTGTAGATTTTATTGAAAGACAAATGTGTGACTAAATGGTAAATTCATTGGAGATGAACATTTTTGTGTGCTCTTCTGAATGAGAGGGCTGTAATCCTTTAACTGTCTTGATGACAAAAAACCCAACAAACAAACAATTCCTACACACCCACCATCCCCATGGTGATATTGTTTGCTATGAAGCCTAAATACAAACTTACGTTCAGGATTGGAGGTTAGTATTGTTGAACTAATACGGGCCATGTAAGAGGACCATAGTTGAAACAAAGCAATTTACCTTTCCAAGCATGACCTTAAAGTGTCTGGAGGAATTTCTGCCTCTGTAAACTTTTAGAGCAAAAAATATTTGGGGTGAGGTGGGTCTGATGTTCCTGATGGCTGCATTGCAGAGCTCAGGCATCTGCTTCTACTGTTGTTTTCTTCCTTCCCTCTGAAAGCTAGCCTGCTGGCCTCCTGAGGGTACCAAATACCTTTGGGAAACTCCACCCTCCCCAAAGGCGTTGTATTGTAAAGAGTCTTCCTCTACTCCTGAAACAGCTGGTTTGTATTTATAGAGACAATACCAGCAGCTTCTGTCTTTGCACTATCAAAGCTTAAGGAATAGGATTTTAAGGACTGCCTTTAAGGAATTTTTGTGCTGCTCTGTAGTGAAATGGGCTGAGTAGTCTCAGCCAGAAAGGATGTGGCTATTTGAACAGCGGAGCATTCAGGTTCCCTGAAGCCCTTCATTCTGCTTTAATTCAGCTGCACAAAAAGGGACTACTGAATTGCAGCAGTTATTCCAGCCACGGTGCCTGCAATATAAGGCAACACTTGTGCGTAGATGTTTTTATTTTTTCTGGATATCACCTTAGTGCTTAATTCCTAGGGAAAAATGCTGCCAATATCCATACATCAAGATATCTTCAAATGAAGGTAGAGTCTTCTGTTCTAATTTCCTGGGGTCCTGTAAAATCGTGATTCTCTGAAAATTAAAATAACCTGTATGTATACGAAGTCTTGTGGCTTCTATGCTTTTTTGTGCTTTTCTTGTAAGGAGAGTCAAGCTGGCTTTCTTCTGTAGGTTTTAACTAGATCTTATTTTAGTTGAACCCTACCACTTCACACAAAACATTTGTTGCTTGAAAACAGTGGTTTAGATTCCTAATGTTCAAAATTAATGCATTTCATGTACGTTTCACTAACTTAGTCTCAAATGATCTGTCTGTTAGAAAGTGCTTATCCTTTGGGAAAGCTTTGTTAGATTTAAACAAAATTATTTAAAGCATGTTAGAATATTCTTGTGGGACAGGACATGGGGGGGAAGACATAACTGACAAGTTAACACTAACTTAGCTTCCAGACTTGAGTCCGGTAGAAAACAAAGAGTATAAACCTGGTCCTATTGGGAAAGAGCGTTCTTTAAAGAACAGGAAGGTGAAGGATGCCCAACAGGGAGAGCCTGAGGGACAGGAGAAGCCATCTCCCACCTCTGTCAGAAGTCCAGAACCTGTCACTACAAAGGAAAACAAAGCAGCAAGTGAACTGAGCACGGAAATAGGAACGATGATATCTGTGTCTGCTCCAGAGTTTGGAACAAACACAAAGGTAAGAAAAATGTTGACAAATTACTGAGCACTATATGTAAAATACGATTACAATGATGTAATTGACACTTGGTTGCCAGCTGGTGGTAGTTACCTGGACAGCAGAGCCCACTGAATAGCAGATACGAAACATATCTGTGCTGCTTGAATTAAACATTTCTCCAGAAGTGGTACGGAGACATGCTGTTTGTCACACCCCTGTACAGAGATCAGCTTGGAAGGTTTTAAACTTTTTTGCTGCCTTATCAATGTGAAAACTCTGTCCTGACCCTTGCTGTGGAGAGTGGCACTGGAGCCTGGTATAGGCCGATTCTGTAAACTGTCATATATGTGATATATGCAAGATGAGTGCTTGACTTTCAGCAGAGAACTGGAGTGAAGTAATGTGTGTGATTGTTGGTTGAGTGCGTGGATGACCTGAAGCTGTGAATTAAGTGCTGTTCTGTGAAAAAAGGAATCTCTAAACAAGGAATATGCAAAAGCATTGGGTAAGGCTCGTTCAGTTTACCTAAAGGGTCTGTATGTCAGCTCCTATTGGCTTGGATATTGTCAAGGTATCCCTTGAAGAACTCCTTCAGGATGTTGAGGACTCATCATAGTTGTCTGCATGGAACTCCCTTGATGTCTCTATAACTGCTCAACAGTGAGATGGTGGCTTGCTGTTGGGATTCATTGTTCTACAGCTCAGTTCTTAGCTGTGGTGCATTGACAGCACTGGCTGAAAAGCATCCACGGAGGTGCTCTCCTTTTCGCCTAAGGACCTGTGTGGGGACTGCCTTCACTACGGCAGCATTGTGTGTTAAGCAAGAACTATGGTTGGCATCTCTCGAATGTAAAGATACCATGCAGTTTGGGTAGCTACTAGTTAATAGTTACACCTGCCTTGGTAAAGGAAAAATGCTTCTTGTACATTTGTAAAGCAGTTTTATGACTTTAGACTCAAGTTTGTTGCATGCTGTCTCAATCTGCCTTTTCCTAGTCTTAAGCAGAAATTTTCTGATGCCGTTTAGGAAAACCAATCCTCTGCAAAAGTTACATTAATAGTTGAAGAATCTGAAATGCAGATCACGCACAATTTATCTTTGTCACCCACAGTTGGGGAGGGAACGAAAAAAAGACAATTTTGGCAGTTTTTTGCCAAGGTGTCATGCAAGCAGAAGATGCTCTCTCAATGAAATCTTGTTACAGAGCAAGTGTTAAGGAGGATATTTGTGTCTGACATGGTAGCTGCAAACTTCAGTTTTGAGTGGAATAGCAAATACATAAGAAAATTCAGTGCTGGGATTTATCATCCTTCCTGGCAGTTTCCATCTTGTAAGTAGATATGAATGGTTTATGCTGATACAAGAAACAGATAAAGTGCCCTTCTTGTATGCAGAATCAGAAGTGTAGAGCCGTAAACACCAGCTTGCTCAAGTATTTGGTAAGAAGGCTGTTTGTATGTGTGTCGCGTGCTTTCTCGCTGTCTGTCAAACTCCTGTGACCAGAGCTCGAGATAAAAGAAGGAGATGCTTCTTCTAAGCCACCTACAGAATAGGAGACACATCTTTGTTGATTACTCCAGGCTAACTCGATATTGAGTAGCTCTACTAAAATCAGCATAATTTCCTCTCTACGATTGTATTTTTAAAGCATGAGATCTTCAAAAGGGAGGTCTGGATTTTGTGCCTCTCTGGCCTTAGTTAAACATGGGTTGCCAAGGTTCTTTGAACTACCACAGTATTAAAGCGCCAAGCTTCTGTCTTCTGGAGGGAAGACCAGAGTGAAAGGAAACTTTACAGTTTGTGCTGGATATGAACATTCCCAATAATTTCCTCATTAAGTGGTTGCTAATAGAAGGATTTCATAAAAGGCCTAAATATTCCTGTCTCAACAGTTCTGGGTTTGCTTTTGAATTCCTTTGTCATGAGTAATTCCCTGGGCATCAGTAAGTTTTCTAGGAAAGGGGTGGTCATATTTCATATGTTAATTCTATGGAATTTGAACCAACAACCTGCATATTTATTGGAGAAGATAAGCTTCATCTAGATTTTGCAGGAATAAACCAGTCTTGCTACTTTTTAAAGTGGCTTTTAAAATGGCTTCAGATAGTGCTCTGGTCCTGGAGTTCCTATGGTGATTTGTATTGCAACTGTTTTCTCTTGTCTTTGTACTCTTTCCATTGCTCGTTAGTGAGGGGAGAAGTGATGACATCTTTAATCTGTTGTTTGAATGTCAGGTGTTGAAGTTTTAGCAAACCTAAATTATTTCTCTTTTGACACTTTCTTTAACATCTTTAACAACAGAGACTACTGCTCAGCTTCCAGGAAGGCGCACTTTAGTGTATTTGATGATTTAAATGTCTGTAGAAGTCAAGCCAGTTGTCCTCCTTCAGAAGCAGAAGCTTTAAGAGTAGCCCATCCATCCCAAAACAAACATCTTAAGAGCACGTGCATTTAATCATACAAGACTGTTTTACCTTAGAAACTGTATAAATATAAATGAACTCATACTGGTGAGATGTTTAAATTTAGAACATAAGCAGGATGCTTTGAAGCAATTGCAGCTGTTTCTCTTGGGTTTTGCAGTATTTTTGGAGTAAAGGCAACCTGACGGTGTAAGTCTCTGAATTGGGTAAGACACCTTACCCCTTGCCTTTCCCCACCCTACCATGTCTAAAGTTTTGAAGCTTTCAAATCACAGGAACAATCAATACCTGGTTGTGGACATGGCAATGAAATGTTTGCACAGGTAGTTGATAACAGCTGCATTACAGAGATGATGTCTGAAAGGACACAGGCTGTACTTGAAAATAAGTTTTCAGTATCTGACAAGCTCTCTGGTTTGAGTGATTTACATAAATCAGGAACAAATCAAATAGCTAGTTAATCCCATATAGTACCCTGATCCTTTATAGCAAGGTCAGCTCTGAGGTCTGCCTTGTCCTTTTGTTCATAAAGTCACTTCAGGTTTTGCAATCTCTTCTTTTTGGGCAAAGTAGGTAGTTATAAAAAGTTTGCCTGTTCTTTTTCTTCAGGTATAAATAACTTGTAGATAACTCCAAAAACTTGTATACAGCTTTTTGCTCTTGCTATTATTACTGTTGCTAGTTTATAATAAAGTAATTGGTTGGTTTCTTCAGTAAAACAGTTGTACAGAAGAATCACTTTAACTGAATTACAAAAGCTTATGGTGATAAGCCATATCTAACAGAGATTCCTAGACTTAATGTACCAGTAAATGAAGGATGGTGGTTAATCTACAGTTTATGGAGTGGTGTTCTTATGGCTGAAGCATTGTCTTATCTGCATGTTCAGCATGTAACTCATCCTTGTAGGATGGTTCAGCATTGCACATATACTTCTAAGGGCACCTGAGTTGATATAGTGGTTTGTTTTTAATTCTAGTGAAAAAGTATTTTTGTGCTGTACGTTTCCAAAGTGAGAATGCTAGCAATAGTCTTGATCTGGTTTCTTTTGTAGGGAATTCTAGTGCTGAGACCCTGTAAAATTTGCATCCAAACCTTGAAGGAGTTTTAATAATGTTATATTAAAAACTTCCTCTTTCTTAATGCAGTGAACCATCTTAAAAAACCAAGAAGCCAGTTAACTACTTCCTGAGAAGGACCTTGTGATTAAAGCAGCCTCGTGTGCTTGCCTTGTTCTACCCAAATTAATGTTGCCTATTGGAGTCAAATATAAATCTGCAACTTGCAGTTTGGTAGTTCTGATTGTGGGAAACATCATATATCTCATATTTCAGCAGTTTAACAAGTAAAGGAAATAACTGAATGGAGAAAATAGTTCTCTCTTTCCTTTGTAAACACAAAAATAAGTCAGTGTGCACACTGTGTCCTCTCTCACCCCATTATGGATTAGCTTGTTGTCCTAGTCTTTTACCAAAATGAGCTCATCCTTTTAAGGAAGATTCTTTGTTATTTGCCAGTTAGTATCTTGATGCTTTAGTTACTCTTTCAGGAGACATAGCCATAGGCTTGAGGAGTAAACTGTGTGCACTTTTTTAATAGCTTATCATCATAGTGGTTGGATGCAATTAAACAAGCATTATGTGGTTTGTGCCTTCAGAATCATTACGTGTTGGCAAGTCCAGGCACTCATCTGCTGCTAATTTGTCTTTCAGTTCCTTCTTGGTGATTGGATCTGTAAAAATGGTAGAGCCTTTTCTGGGCTTCAGACATGTAAAACTTTGGAGTTTGCAGTGCTTGCTGGAGAGTGCATCTTGGCTAATTCAGAGTCACACCGTTTATCTAACAAAGTCTCTGGGTCATGTTCTGATAACACCTGTTTGCCTGTCCAGAATACGCTTAGTAGATATCCAGTGACAGGAACTAAAAAACAGTGCTCAGCACGGCTTCACAGAAGTACCAGTGCCTTTTTTGTTCATTGTAGGTCATTCTTTAGAGATCTGGCAGTATTATCAATGAGACGCTTTCATCAGGCAGTTCATACCTACAACTGCAATAGTTATTGGCTACAGCTAGGTCCATGAAAGTGGACCTTTTTCATGGAGCACATTAAAGTCCTCTTAACTGTAACAAATAAGCTTCGAGGAAAGCCCCTGGGCAGACTGAAAACTACAGCCCTTTTCTTCCTTGAAATCACTGTCCAGTGCAGAAATCAGGAGGTAGACTTCACCATCCAGAGAAACTGAGTCTTGTGACTTTCAGAGACAAGACTTAAAGGAAAGAAAATTGTTTTGCAAATTGCAACCATCCTTGTGTGTTCTTTTTAATCTGGAGGGCCTTGCTTGTCATAGGTTTACCCAAGAAATTTCTGTGTTTATTTAAAGCTGCAGAAAGCTTTCAGCTAATACATTTTACTTTTTAAATAGGCTAAAAGTGCCCACAGGTGGCTAAAGCATCTTGGGTGACAAAGGATCATTGGTTACACCACCACAGTTCAATACGTCTAGTGCGCAGGCAGTACATCACTCTGTATATTCTTGCTTTACAGACTGTATTTTGACTTGTCTCCACATGTACATTGTGAGGTCATGAGGCAAACTGTAATCTCCCAAGAATTCTTCTGACCTCAGTAGCAATTCAGCAGCAAGGATTGCTGGACATGCCTTCTAAGAAAAGACTGGTGTGAAATTCTAATCTTCTGTTGCTTGGTGAAGTCCTCCTGTAGAAAGGCTGACATCTGTCCAAGAAATTTAAATCTAATTTAGGTAAGGGAGATATTTTAATGGAATTATTTTTCTTCACAGGAGTCTGTAACAGACTACACTACACCTTCTTCTCATCCTAACACAGTGGCTACTAGCAGTACAAAAATGGAGGAGACTTTGGTGACGAACGTAAGTCTATTGCAGTGATCGTCTTGACTTTGAAGACAAGAAAATATTTTCACACTTCTTTAAAGCACAAAATAGTGCCTTCAGTAAACAAGTCACTAGGGTTTCTTTCATGTTAACTAGCTGCGCATTATCCAGTAATCTTACTCTGAAGGAAAGTTGGTTTGATTAATATCTGTTCTGGAATTCTTCAGGTATTTTCTTGTCTTTTGAACAACCACAATGAGCTAAAGAGCACAGAAAACAGAGAAGATGTTTCTAGGGACAATTCTAAAAAAGGAAAGATAGGCATAATGAGGGAGTGTGCTCTCAGCAGCAGTTGGGACTTGAACCTGGTACCAGTAGCAAAGCTCTGTAGGTGAGTTTGAAGAAAGGCTTTTAGAAACAAAGCAATTTTGAACTGTAGCCTGAAATCACAGCAGCTGCGTGTAAAGGGAACAGCTTAATGGTTTCTGAAAGCAGACAGCAGGCTTTCAGTTGTTCAGTTGCTATGGAGATGAGATGCTTGCAGTCCTCATAAAGCCAATGATCCTGTCTGTGTGAGTGTGGTGTAGTGATTGAGAGGACCAGCTGGGTTGTGACTTATAGCGAAGTCAAGTTTGTCTTGAGTGTGCTGGGATGTCAGGTTGGGAACTTGGATCTTTGTCGTTTTTGTTGTTTGAGGAGCAGAAATAGAATTAGCTCAGAGTTGAGTCACTTGTTGATTGCAGGAGGAAAGAATCATACAGTAGGATCTTAGGTTTTTATGAAGATGTCTTGTGAATTCCATCTAAGAAATGCTTTTCAGCTTACTGCAGCATCCTTTAATGCAGTTTTGAAGCAATACTGGTTGAACTTCCTCTTCTGCTGGATTTTTCTGGTGGTGGTGTGGTTTGTGCCTTTGGTGGTTAGTGTGGAAGACTGAATTGTTTTGTGTTAATGATACTAGTATATGCTCCCCTGTGGTGTGTTGGAGTTGGATTTGCAACACAGGAAATGGGGGCCCCTGGCCACAAAGGATCTGTGCTATCACCTGCTTCAAAGCTTCAGTATCTCTGTCTTTTGGATTAGCCTTATCTCATCCAGTGGAAGTCCATTAGCTGTGCTCTGAATGGAGAAAGAAATGGTCAGAAGTAATAGACTGGCCACTACAGTATTTTTGATACATTTCATTTAAAACTTCTAGGAAATCCATCAGTGTTTTCTTAAGCGAAGATAGCAATAGCATTATGTCAAGTTTATTTCTGTAAGTTTCACATCTTTCAGAAGAGAAGATAACTGAATTCAGTTATTGGATGGCAAATCTGTTTTGGTTTGTTTCATGGTCCTGTGACTTTGGAGGTTTATAGCTTCCTCTTTTCAGAAACTGCATCTCGGAACTCAAGGTCACGAAGCCCCATGTACTGTGTTGCTATAAAAGGGGCCAAACTTGGCTTGGGAAGAATTTTTGCATATCAGTAAACTGAAATGGTACTTTAAAGTAAATCCCAAAGCAGAAAATTGGTATTTGTTTATGCAGAAGACATGGACACTTTAGAACCTTAGTCTTCAGCCTCTTAAAGAGAGATGAGAAGCATCTCAGCACCTGCTGAATGGCCTTTCCCCACCTACCAAATTTTCACCTTATTTTATCAAAATCTCCCTGCCAAATGCTCAAGCCTTGAAGAAATTGTAGCTCACTTAATAAAGCTTGAGCTTTGCTTTTCTGGGGCTTTTGTAGTAGACGTAGTTAGAATGTGATGTGTGTTGCCTGCCTTTCAGGTGCCCCTGCCCCACACCCTTCCCCTCCCTAGGAGGGAGACTCTACAACAGAGCTCCAGCCTAACTCCAGTTTCTCCCGCTACCGTCGACCTCACCCTCAAGGTATGTACCACATCCCTCTAAGGGTCGTTTTCTTGCATGCAGGGGAAAAAGTTAATGGAGAACTTGCTGGTGAACCTTTTTTTTAGAGCCTTCCTTTGTTTCCTCTGCTGAACTGCTTTTGCATATAAACGGATGGCTGAAACACAAGACTCTATCAAAGGATGCATTTAAATTATAAATCTCTAACCCCGTTTTGCATTAACACTTGGCATCTCAACCAATCTTGGCTCCCACTGCCCTGAAAAAAGAAGATCCTAGCATTTTAGCATTGTACCATAGTGTTCATGACAAACCATCAGAATCTGACTGAGGTTTTTTGAGAGTTTAGCTTAAAGTAAGTTGCCTGGTTTGGTATTAAAGGCTGTAAGGAGTTGCTTGGTAAGCCGAGCTTGATTTCTTCTTAGCTGTAAGCTTCTGGTGCAGTGATAATGTGGTTTTGAGTTGAATGGCTAAAGTTCTAAATAATGAAATGTAGGTGGTGTGTTGGTGTCTATGAAGGGCAGCTTGATCAGCTAGTCAGAACGTGTTTTGTTGTGTAATAATTGTTCTGTTGTTTTCTGCTCTCCAGTGTAGAGCAACTGTGTAGAATATTTTGAATGGTGTTTTCCTATTTTGTTGGATTTTGGACTGTGTGCATTGTATAACTCACTAACATAGAGTTGGGCTCTAGCTTTGCTACTGTATCTTTAGAAGTTTTTGTTCTTTGTTTTTGGTGTCCTAGATCAGCTTTGTGATTGTGACTGCAGGTGACTGAACCAGTAGAAATATTGTTGCTGCTTCTAGTATTAAGGAAGAGTGGTGTTTGAACTTAGTTTCTCTAAATTTTTAAAAGAAGAAATGAAACCAGGGATTGGATGCAGAACTAACACTTTGGAGAAACCTGCTTGTCAATGCCAGTGAGACTTGGGTCTCACTGGCATGGTTTGACGTCTGCTTGCTCATATTCTCTACAGATGATATTTATTAATGATCTCTTGTTGAATCTTTGCTTTTCTTTTGTTAACACTTTTATTTCCTGAAAAAAAAGTAACATCACTTTAAAACAATAGACCAGCAAAAATGGGGAGAGGGCTGGAGAGGGACAAGTAATTTAACAAAAATCTGGTTTTCTATTGCATTCTCATGTAATAAGTTACCATAATCTGACTTTCTGGCGCCTGAAAGCATTTTTCTAAAATAGCAGTCTAACTGTTTAGCAGCTGGATATGATTCACATGTAATACAGGTAGGAATGTTACTATAGCATGATGCTGCAAAGAATGTGACACTGCTCAGTGATAGTGTGAACCGCGGTGTTTGTCATTCATCCTGCAGTTTCTTTTTCTGCTGTTCTGGTGCCGGTGATTTGATTGCTTTCTCAGTGGATGATAGATCTTGGATGTGTGGTAACAAAATATGTCGAAGATCCATGTTTTGAGGCTACCTTGAAGAACACTGACCAAAATCTGAATGAAAATGCATTTGGAAGCAGCTTTGTTTCTAATTTCTCTATTCCAGCCACTGGAGCTCTACCTCTTTTTTACAAATGCTGAAGGCAGCAAGCTTGTTTTCAAGCAAGCACTGAGACTATCACTTTCGCAACAGACCTTCTGGTCCAGACAGAGCAGAGCTGCTCTTTGTCATCCTCTTCAATATAATCCTTGCTTCTTTTAAAAGGTACTTTTGGAGCAGCAGAGAGGAAAGCATTTCCTTCCTTCCCTTAAAAGAACAAAATCTCCAGGCTCTGCCTCCATAAAGGAATAACCCTTACATCTCCTCTTTCCTCCGTCCCCTGTCACAGAAAGCTGTCTGTGAGGAAACTCGGCAGGGGAACTCAGCCACAATTGCTCCCACTACTTGGCATCATTCTGCCAGGGTGTAGGTATAAGGTGCTCATACGGGAAGGCTTGTTGAGATCTCTTGTTGTTTCCTTGGAGTGACTTTGCTAAAGACACCTTTACTAAGGCAGACATTCTCTTAAGGACTTAGTTGATAGGGCTATTGGTAGGTGAGGACCTGAGCAAAAGAAAGTCCAAAGCAATCTTGAACTGAGCTGCCTGGCCCTCTTCCATGATAGAGGTTCTATCTAAAATTCCTGTGTAGGCATCTGGTCCAGAATCTGACACCTTTCGACTTTCTTTTTCTGATCCCTTAAACTTTGGCATACTTGAGGATATGCACATTGGTATTTGTTTCCAGTTAAGTTTTTGGATAATACATTATTGCTATGTGAAGGCCCCAATGGGTCAATGGTGAAGAGAAGCCTCAAGCAACCATGATCTCCAACCTGTGCTCTCCTTTTCCCATAACTAAGCGAGCAGTGAAATTACAGCACTTTCCCCAGCCTCACTTAATTTAGAGCCTCTTAGTCCTTCATATCTGGTCTGTAGATGGTGCTGCATAGGCACTCGGAGAGTACCAATCCGTTTTGCATCATTTTCTGGCTTAAGAATTTTGAGATTGTTAAGGAGCTCTGTAAAAGCAAAGCTGTTCAAAAACTTGGGACTCTGTTATATGCCCATTATTGTAAATTGGTAGGGGTGTGGGATGATCTGGGATCTTGGCAGTGGTTAGGTTTGGAAGATGAAATGCGGCATGTAGACTCTAGCTTTTGCTATCAATAGTTTCTCCAGGGCATCGTGAAACTCATTGAATGAAGCTTCTACACCTTCTCTACTCAGACATTCACAGGTGGTACTTCACATTCTCTTAATACTAATGCAGTACAAGACTGTTACCCTGTCTTACCAGAGCCTGTGGTGTTCAGAAAGGAGCCTCTAGTCTTACCTGTACTCCACCTTAAGCAAAATCCTTTCCAGCAGATTAATAATAAATTTTGACGTTTGCCCTGTCTGCAAGAATCAGAACCAATTTGGAGGAAAATGCTGTGGAGGGGAAACTGAGAATGATTGCTGGGGAAGATGTCTCGAAAATAGGTGGCTTACCTCCAAATGATTTAATGTGTAACAAAGTTTCCCTCCTCTCCCTTTACTCTCTTGAGGAATACAGAACTCCTCTTTCCATGTAGGTGTGTATTGGTCACCTGTTACTCACTTACTTGGATATTGCTTTGCTTTTTTTATCACTTCTGAAGCATCTAGACAAATAACCTAAGTCACGTTTGGTCTGTTCAGACTGTGCCTAACTCATGTAAACAGGGTAGGTTGAAAGTATGACTTTCAGAGACTGCGAGCCCCAGTTAGGGCACTCTAGTGATCCAGGCAGTGAGGTCAGGTTTGTTGGTGAATATGTATTTGCCCCTTTACATGTATCATTAAAGACAAGCACCTGGCCTTGAGAAGCTTACAGTCTGCCAGATAAGCAATTTCAGGCTATGGCATCCAGCTCTGCTAGCAAAATCTTTGTTTCAGCTGAGGACAGCTGAAGGCTGTAGAGAAGTCCATGGACTGTGTTTGAGCATTTAAATTAGCGGGTGTAGTCTAAGCATTAATATTTCCTTTTCAATAGTCCCTCAAAAGTGTCTCAGTTCAAAGATTTGGCACTGTGTGTGTAATGTAGCAATAATTAGATTGTGATTGGGTGCAGTAAAACAATAGTTCTTTCCACTTTCGGTGGAAGAGAATTGTGTACAAAATTTAAATTACTTTCATCTTCCTTGCTGTGCAAGACTTAAACTTGTAATTATTATAGAAATAGAGGAGCATGAAGCATTTTTAGCATTAATGTAAAACAGTGTGCACAAGCTGTGTCATCTAGTGATTGCTTCTTGAACAGAACTTGCTTTGGAAATCTAAACTTGACTACTCTCATGTTTACTGAAGTGTGCATTAGATATTTTTGGTGGTCACTAGGAGTGGATGATTTACCAAGAAAGCAAGGGGCTGTTTCATTTAAATGGCCCAAATAAATTGTAAGTAAAGGACTTCATGGAAATATTTAGAGGGGTTTTTACCTTTCTTTTGCTCACCATGTCTTTTGCTCTTCATGTCAAACAAAATCAAGCCAAATTAGTGTGAGTGAATTCTCTTTTGAGCATTGAATGTTAAGATGATGAACTGTGCACGTGTGCAGTTGGAACAGATAAGCTCCAACTTAAGGCTGTATGCTTTTTGCATGAACAGAGTTGCACGATTATGGTGACTTTAAGAGGCTCGCATGAAGCCTGAATTGCCTTTTGAACTAAAAAGAACTATTAAAAGAGGAAGACTGTTTGACTGCTTAAAACTTCCTAATAGATGAGGAAATTTTGTTTTCTTTTAAATAGATGGAGTCTGCACGCAAAGCATGGGAGAATTCCCCAAACATGGGGGAGAAGAGTTCACCAGTGACCTCATCAGCATCTCCCATTGCTGGTGGCAGTGGCAGCAGCAGCAGCAGCAACACTGGGCCAAGCAGTGGTACTTACAGCTCTTTCTCTAGTGCATCAATGCCTCCTATTCCTGTGGCATCGGTTACACCGACAACTTCACTGTCAGGTACCAGATGTCAAGAGTGTAGTAGCCTGTTGTATTGTTCCTTGGTTATGTTTTTCAAGAGATTAGATTCCCTTTGGAATTATGTTTAATGCAAAGCTAACAGAAGTTTTATGCCAGCATGAAATGTCAGATCTGAACAGCAGCTTCCCAAATACCTTTTAATTAACAAGGAGATACTTCACCAGTTTCACTTCAGTCAGCTGAAAAGGATATTAAGAAGACATCTCTCTGCCTATGCTACTTATATGGACTTGAAAGAGGAGGTAAACTTCTCCTGTTGGCTGCCTTATTGGTTTCATTTTGTTCAGCTGAAGGAAGGCAAGCAAGTAGATTTTTGGAGGAGATGGTAGTTCTGATCTCCAGCTAGTTGCAGTCTTTCTTTCATTTGTGCTTTTGCTTTTGGAGTCAAAGCTTTGACAGCTCATACCAAGACCCCTTCACACTAGGCAGAGTAAATGTCCAGCTGCTCTTCAGAAACAGTGCTGGTTTCCTCCTTGGTTCTTTGCAGCAAACAAAAGATGCTATGTCTGATTAAATCTTCACACTTTGGAATATTAGAATGTATGCCCAAATAGCAGCTGCAGTGCTTGAAAAAGACCTTTCTTTGGAGCCCAGCTCTCAACCATGAGAGGCGCAACCACTGTACACTGCAGTATTTTGTTGCATAACTAACCAGGATGTCTACTTCAGTATTTTTATATGCTCCTGTACTTGAGAAGGGAGTTGTATTATGGTTGCAGTGAACTTAACAGAATTGTCATGCCTGTCCATCTTATGTTGATGGAAACAGCTGCATTAGGTTTCAGTGCTCTTAACTGGTTGTGGCTATGCTTGCATAGCTGTCCCAAAACTTTGGGCACTGAAAGGTGAGGCTTTGAAATATCTTTAGCTGTTTTATGATGTATGACTTGCTTCTCTCCTTCTAGGAGCTGGAACATACACAACCTCTTCACTGAGTACGAAGACTGCAAGCACCTCAGACCCTCCTAATATATGTAAAGTGAAGCCACAGCAGTTGCAGACAAGCAGCCTAGCTTCTGCTAGTCACTTTTCCCAGCTGAGCTGCATGCCATCCCTCATTGCCCAGCAACAGCAAAGTCCCCAGGTCTATGTGTCTCAGTCTGCAGCAGGTAATAGTGTTTGTGGCTGAGAAGCCACATGTCTGCTTTTTTGGAGTTCTGAAGCTGGAGAGTTGAATTCAGTTCTGGTTTTATCTGCAGTAAAGACAGAATGATGGAGAGCATTCTGTAAGCAAATATTCACTAATTGTGTCTTACTCTAAATATGCAAGTTTCTATCAGTAAGCATAAAGATAATGTGGTGTTAGTTTGTGGAGGGAAGTAAGGCTGCATCTCTTGATGTACCATATTTCTGTTGCAGAATTGTAAATCACTATTTAAGACCAAGAATGACTTAGTCTTGACTTCTTTCTTAAAGTGCTACAATAGTTAAGAATCGTGGCATTTTTCTTTAAAGAAAACCCTACATATAGTTAACCTAAATTACACGACAGTATAGCATGTTCTTCCCCTTCCTTTACCCAAATGCCTGTTCTGGCCAGAATCTGTTGCTCATCCCCCAAGAATTGCATGGGACTGAAGATGCATATGCAAGACTGATTGATAGATTCTGGGGGTGAATTGGAAAAGATACTAAAGCTGGTTAGGCACCCAGCTCTTCAGTTCTGTTTCTTCTCCCAGTCTGTCAGGTAGCTGTCACGCTGGGAAGTACTGACAATGACAACATCTCTAACTCTTGATGAAAACCTTTCTAGCAGGGAGATGTTTGGAATCGGGTACTAATTGTATTGCTCTTCCTGAGGTACTGCAGCTCAAATCCCAGCATTTTATATGGATACAAGTCATCTATTCAATACGCAACATGCGCGTTTGGCACCACCTTCTCTGGCCCAACAGCAAGGCTTTCAACCGGGGCTTTCTCAGGTATTTGGGGATTTCTTCTTTTCCTTTTTTTTTTTCACCTCCCTGGCCATATTGCCTTTAAAGCTCTACTAATGAGCTAATGGGGGCAGAGGAGAGTGGGACTAAAGACTGCAAAAATGAGGTCGTGCCTGCCCTTGCTATTTCATTCTCGTGCATGCAAGCGGTGTTTGATCTCTACTGTTCCTGAGAATGAAAGCATTTGTCATGAAAGTTGAGAGAATAAGCTTTTACTCACAAATACACTTTATGTAAAAGTACATATTCATGGGAGGTGTTTATGTGGCCATGTTAGTGCCAATCAGCTTTTGTAGTACGAAATTGTATGCAATCTTGTGCGGTTGTTTGGTACACAAATCTAAATGATTCATTCAGTTTCTGCTGGTTATTTGCAAGGAAAAGTGTAAAATTCAATTAGAAAGTAATTTTCTGAATGGGAGCAATACCAGCTCTGCATGCAGCCTTGGGATTTGACATTCTTTGTTTACTTTTTTAATGTTACACAAATCCTGGCACACATTTAACTATAGCTTTTCTACCTGACTTTTGTCCTCGGATATTTAATGGTTTCTTTTTTATGCAGCCTGCTTCAGTTCAGCAGATCCCTATCCCCATCTATGCACCTCTGCAAGGACAGCATCAAGCTCAGCTGAGTTTAGGAGCAGCACCAGCTGTTTCACAAGCCCAAGAGTTGTTCAACTCCTCCTTACAACCTTATAGGTAGGTACTGTATGCAAAAGTCTCTGGTTTTTGAGCAGCAGAATTTATATAACTTGCTTCCCTGCAGACTTGTGTTCTGTGCTCAATAGCTGCCTCATCTTCCTGTCTTCCCCAAAATCTTTCATCTGTTTGTCTGGCTGAGAACTCTGTATGCGGATTGTCTGGCTAGTCTGCATGTGCAGATGTAGTTGTGAAATAGTGGGTTCGAAAATTGTGCATGATATTTGTATCTTTAGGAAACCAGGCTAAAAAGCTGAAAACATCAGTCTTTCATACTAAGAGAACAGAAAAAGAGACGTCTGTCCCTTTAATTCAGTAATTTGTGTTTGTTATTTTCTAATCAAACCAACACTGGAGTCTTGAAACACTTTGAAATCCTAGTTTGAACCCTGTAGGTGGTAGAAACTCAATTTCAGATGCATAGGGAGTTGCAGGGTATGTTTTAGAATAAATGTTTTCTGTTTGCTACAAAAGATAAAAGGAAGACCAGTATCTCTCAAATGGCATTGATAGCCAGGCAAATTTCCAGTGTAAGCCTTTTCAAAGCTTCCTTGCAGTTCCTATCAAAACTGATTCACAGTGATATAATTCTGACAAATTTTGTTAGTTTCACTTTGAGAAAGTTTCTTTGGAAATTTAATTACAGGGTTTTGCATGTGCTGTAGAAAAACCTGCTTGTTGCAATGTAGAAATCTGAAGCCACAGAAGGTTTAATTGACTACATGTGTATCCTGACTTTGTGCTTGGCTGACTTTGGACCAAATATTGCTTGTCCTGCCACAGCTGACAAAAGTTGTTGCAAACAGTTGGCTAGCTGCAGAAACACAGTCAGTCTGGCATGCGGTCCAGATTAAATAAATGCTTCTGGCTGATCTGGTCACGCACAAACCCAGTATTAGTGGAGTTTTGGGTTGTGCTGTTTATAAGAGTATGAATACTTTTCCCACATCTTTAAAGGTGCAGAGGAGGATAAGCTTTGAGATGTACAGGTTACTGGTTTAAAAAAAAAAAGCTTGTGAAAATGTTTTTGGCTACATTGAAGACAATCCTCTGCATACATTCTGGAAAAGTTTCTCCAGTGCTCAGAGTGCAACTGTAAGAATGTTTTGCAATTAAGGAAAGGTACAGAATAAAGCTTAACCTGGGTGTTCTGTCAGGCAAGCACATGGCCACTACACTAATATTAACAGGACCAGTGCTATGCTGGTATATATCGACCAAGTGATAAAGTAAAAAGTGTTTTTACATCAAAAATACTCTTCTCTGAGCTGAAGAGCTTTGAGAGGGGTATTTATTTAAAAACTCTGATTCTTCAGTCTGAAGGTGGCTATTCAGCAGGCTCTTAATGGAAATGTTCGGATAAATACTTCTGATGTACTAAAACAACCTGTCTGTGGTGCTTTGCTGTACTGTTGTTGGTCTTTGTTTTTTAAACAAACTGCAACTTCCCCATGCTGGTGACAAGGGAATTGAGTATCTAGTTAAAATTAAAGGCTGTGGTGTCTGTCTGTGTTACTATTTTGAAGCCAGAACATTCATTTGGAAGCTACAGTTGTCAGCATCTAGTGATTTCACCTGGAAGTATTAAAAGTTGGACTGTGGAGATCTGTGAAGTCAAAAGAACGAAGCAGTTTACTTTATGACTAAGTGGAACTACTCACATGTGGTGCTTCCCCACTGTCCTACCTTATAGCACAGAAACCAAGAAGTGGTAGCTTCTGTATGTTACAGTTAACGCAAAAACTATTCTAGCACACACATCTAAATAGCTAAGTGTACTTTAAGATTTAAATAAAAAGCCTAGTCATTTTTTTCCTGTGGCCTTTAGTAGCAGCTATTATTTTGTTGTGTGCAGAATAAATAGAAAAATCTACCTTTCTCGGGTGAAAATCTGTTCAATAGAGCTAAGCATTCTAATTCCATTTAAAGAATATAACCTGTGTTTTTCATTTTTGGTGGCTCATTGTTGAGCTCTGTCTGCATTTTTATGTATAATGTTTCAATCTCTTGCAGATCCCAGCAAGCTTTTATGCAAAGTGGTTTGTCTCAGCCGTCACCGGTAGTTCTGTCTGGTACAGCCTTACACAACTTCCCAGCAGTACAACATCAGGAGCTTGCTAAGGCACAGTCAAGCCTGGCATTTCAACAGACTTCTAATACACAACCTATTCCTATCTTATACGAACACCAACTTAGTCAAGCTTCAGGACTGGGAGGCTCTCAGCTTATTGATACGCACATTCTCCAGGTAGGAAATGCTCCAAAATGCAAAACTTCAGCAATGGTTTGATACAGATAATGCAATAATAAATCAGATACTGCTTGGCTTGGGATAAGCCCACCTCTGTTATAATTAGATGATAATCAAGGTGGCAGGAAACTTAAGACGCTTGGAAGAGAATGTTCTTTTAATTCCATAAAGGTACATTAGCGTAATCTCTGAATTGAGGATTGTTGCCCAAACTACAGGGCTCCTTGCACTGCTATCACTAATT
Organism: Pygoscelis adeliae; assembly: GCF_000699105.1. Lineage (NCBI taxonomy): Eukaryota > Metazoa > Chordata > Aves > Sphenisciformes > Spheniscidae > Pygoscelis > Pygoscelis adeliae. The sequence continues at coordinate 5,419,189 of NW_008824411.1, read as the reverse complement.
GGAGCTTCAGGTTTAATTTCTGTTATGGTAGGTAATAAAGGGCTTTTCTACCACTTGCAAATGAGAGCTTTATCACAGGCTGAAACCTTCAGGTTGTCAGCTTCCTATGCTGTGGTTTCTACTGTACTGGTTGAAATACAGAATGATGTGCCATGCTGTCTCAGAACTGCTCTCCTAAGTATTCTTAATGTAATGGTGTCTCTCACTCTTCCTAGGCCAGAGCTACACTCACTCAGGCTTCAAATCTGTACTCTGGGCAAGTTCAACAGCCTGGCCAGAGCAACTTCTACAACACTGCACAGTCTCCCAGTGCTCTCCAGCAGGTAAACTATGGCATGGTAAATTTCCTAAATTGTATTCTTCTGAAAAGCATGTTGTTGTTGATGGTTTTTGTGGGGTGGGGGCTGAGACAATCTTTAATTCTTCCAAAATGCAAGAATTGAAAATTGATAGCCAAGGAAGCTACTGCAGTAGTACTGAAAAACTGAATTGCTGAGAAGTTGGGTGGTCTACAAGTTCATGTTGATCATTTGTCTGGCATCCTTCTCTTAAATAGTTGATTTTCCAGTGACAGGCAAAGATTTAGCTGGCACAGTGATGTTGCTAATTGATGGAGGCATATGCTGCCTTTAATGGGGGCAGGTATCAGTTAGTGATTGTGGAGAGAGACAAACTCCAAGTGCTTAGTGCAGCCTAATTGTTAACACCAATTCTCACTGAGATGAAACCTCAGAGCTGCTACATATGTCAACAATATCAAAATATGTAGAAAACAAATGAGAAGTTGGCAGATAGATGATCATACAGGCAAACAGGACAGCCAAATCAGTAACCAGTAGCCTACATCAGGAGGTTTGTAAAATAACTCCAGTGATTTTAAGTTTTTTGAATTCTTTTGTGAAAGAACTGTTCATTTGCTGTGTGCAAGCATTCTGTCGTTTACAAGATGCTGTCTAGTGGTTTCCACCTTCTGGTTTAATCTTTAAGTGGGTTTTTTAGGAAAAAAGCTTATGATGGACTGGTTTATTATAATAGCCTACTTCATATGCGTGAAAGGTAGCCCAGACAGAAATCTAGAAGAGTCTTAAAAAATTGGATCTCATCTGTTGGAAATCTAGCATAAAGTTTTAAGGACCTTTTAGAAGGGTTAGTGCTTTTAATGTGTTCAAGCTTGCTGTCTCTATACTTTTAATCTGTTATCCTTCAGACCAGAACCCTAGTAAGTCTTTCACATCTGGAGAATATCATATCATTCTTCTAGTCACACTCTGAATATAATTTTGCAGGTTGTGAATTGATGGTCAGACTAGGAAATGCTGTAACCCCTGCCAGTCAGGTTACTGCTGTGGTATTTTCACGTTTATCACTACCATTCTGTGGTGTTTTCAGCCCACAGCACTCCCTGTTAGTGCAAGCATGGGTGTGTGGTGGGGTGTGGGGGGGGGGGGGGGGGGGGGGGGGTTGAGGTTGGACTGCTGGCTGTTGGGACTCCTGGAAAGTAAAATCTAGTTTTCATCCCAAACATTATCCTTATGATGACTAAAATTATTTGAAGTAAATAAATAGCTCCATCCATCCTCCCCGCCCCCCCAACTGGCTATTTCATTCTACTTTTACTTTCTGAGTTGAATTAAATTTACAATTTACTTCTTCATACAATGAAATCATGTTGAATGATGTTGGAATTAGGAGCAAGCATGCAACTTTGTTTCTGAAAAGCAAAGACCCAAATGCTGTTAGAACTTATTAAGACAGGCTAAACAATAAATTCACTTATTTGCTTGCAGCTCTCTGGGTAAATGTGTGAACTCATTGAGTCATTTACCTTTGAATATAGCTGAAATCATAGAGATAGTAAAGAAAGTTAAATAATGGCCCTTGTGTATATGTTACTGGTGATTTTGTACTTTTTTCCAGGTGACGGTACCTTTGCCGGGATCACAGATTTCTTTGCCCAACTTTGGATCCACAGCACAGCCACTTATTGCCCTACCCCAATCTTTACAACCACCACTACAGCACACGCCACCACAAGCGCAGGCTCAAAATCTAAGCAGACCTGCACAAGTAACCCAGCCTTTCAGAGGATTAATCCCAGCAGGAACTCAACACAGCATGATTGCTGCAACTGGAAAGGTAACAATATTGGTAGTCTACAGTACAAAAATTAATACAAAGCACAGCTGTATGCTGTTTTATAGAACCAGCACGGCACCCTGTGTTGACTCTTGCATCTAAAAATCTGCCTTGACTTTAAAAGGTAAGGAGGGGAAGATAGAAAAGCCAGTCAAGGTTAGTTCCTTAGTGACTGGGTCTGTGCATTTTGTAAAGGTTTAGCTGAGTTTTTGTAGCTAACTTGATACTAGTCCATTTGCACTGTAGGAATACCTAGTTTGATAATGACTTCGTGGACTAGTTGGATATTTCATGTAGAAGCCATGTAGAAAATAGTACAGAGCCATTGTTAGAGCAGCAGGCAAACAACGTTACACTGTCAGGGCTGGTTTCCGATGCTGGTTTCCGATTCTGGTCATAAATGTGTTTGTCGCTTTGTTTCTGGTCTCATACCAGAGCACGTTGTATGGGATCAAGTCTTTCCGGTGCAACAAACCGGAGTTTTAGGGGCTTCAATGAACTCTGTATCAGCTGTGACCTTAAACCAGAGATTAAACTCTACTAATGTTGCTGGAGGTCTACTTTTCTGAATAGCACAGCAAAGTGCATATTGAGAACGTAGCATTGTATGCAAGGCAGGACCTCTGATGTGTTTAAAAAAAAAAGGCTGGTCTTGCAGCTGAAGAAAACTCTCCTTGCAGCTCCAGTAAGGAGATAACACTGAAATAGTGCAAGAAAGTTGAATACCTAGGAGGGAATTCTCCTCTCCTTTATCTGGAGCTGCTGTGATAATTGCTAATAAGGGGATGTGTGGAACTGGCTTCCAATCACAAGGTCTCTTGTCTTAGATGGAATCACAGATTTACAGGCACCTGGGATTTTCGGATAGTGTGCAGCACAACGCAGTTGCAGCATACTTTCAGGTGAGCAGTGGGTGATAACACTGGATGTGAACACAGCTAAGCTTTCTGTGAGATACAGCAAGGTCTTTCTGCAGCGCAGGGAGTAATCTAGCTCTGGAGCTGCACCTGAAATCCTTACAGCGTGGCCTAGATTTTTAGGGTGCTTTTGAGTATAAAATGACCCTGCTGTCCCAGTGAATTACAGCTGTGATAAAAATCTCTCTCAGGCGTTAATTTCATGTTGTGGACAGTAATGGCAACCAGAATTCCAGATCACCTAGATGAAGTTTTCATCCTGTCACCCACCAGAGTATATGGTGACTTTTGCACCATGCAGTTTTCTAGCTTCATAGGATCTGGCCAAACCTTTTCACCTTTATAATTTTTATGAGCCCATCTTCCAAGCAGCAGCAGCGTGTTTCTTGCTATAGTTGTCATTGGAAAATGATCACTCATTTCAACAAGAAATGAGGAAGAACTGCAGTGGGATGGTGGCCTTAGGTGACTTTCCTGCCCTGTGTTAAGGGTTCCATTGTGTTCCTGCAAAGAAAGTCAACTTAAAGCAGCCGCTCACTTTTAACTGATTTGTTGTTGCCATTATGCTTCGTTGCAGTTATGCTTCATGGCCATGTGTGGAAAGATACTGTTCCAGAGACTAGTTTATTCTATCTGCAAAATAACATGCAAGATTCATTGCTCCAATTAGAGTCTGGAGATTTTTTTGCATGAATGAGAGCTCCATTTTTGCTGTGCTTTTGGTTTGTTGTAGAACTGGATTATTTTACGGCATTCTTCACTTCAGCATTTTTCAGGATTATATCTAAATATTTTCATGTAGTACCTGAGATGGGGAAGGAAATTTCAACCCTGAAACATTTTTTCAGGGCCAAATATGTGAAATGAGTCACAAATCCCCTTTCATTATGCAGGAAGATCAAGTTAGAAAGTCAGTACCGTTGCTGAAAGTGCCAAATAGTGCAGGAAAATTGTACACAGAGGAGCTTGTGGTGCTGGGGTTGTCCTAATTATAAGAAGCCGTTTTGCAATCTGGCTTTTCACCTCCATTTAAGTGACCTATTTTCATTGAGAAAAATGTGAGGTAAGCTAACAATTACTTAGTAAATGTAATTTTTCTTTGAATTGGAATTAACATGTCAATGGCTGTGTTTTTCAGATATCGGAAATGGACCTGAAGGCCTTTGGAGGTGGCATTGATGTTAAACCTGGAACACCGCCAGTTACGGGTAGAAGTACTACTCCAACCTCCAGTCCCTTCCGGTAAATCTCTCTTAAGCTCAAAATTCCTTGAAATCAGAGCTAGAAAATGTACCTAGTCATGCATGAACAGCCAATTCTGAAAGGTATGAGGTGAGAGGCTACTAATATAAAATACAATGCTTAATCTTAGCTTAAAAGCAGAATTCCAGTAGGTCATCAGATCTGCTATAGTTGACCAGAATTACATAGTTCTGAAATAAAATATTAAAAATATTTTTTTGATTAAATGAAACTAAACAAGTCATGTAAAATGGCGTGGGATTGTACCAAGAAAGCACAGAAGTGGCAGGGAAGATGTATTTTGTGATAAAACTCGTAAGACAGTTTATCTTAATTGTGGTGCTCAAAGTAAAAACACTTAAAGGCTTACACTGCAGTTGTGGCAACAATTCTGTTAGAGAACTAAGAATCGTTGCAAGATCTATCAGCTTCTCACGAGTGAAATTAGTAAGTTGTTTGCAGGTTTGTTTGGTTAATTGACAGAATTAACAGAATCTTGCTCATATGCAGATGCACTTCATGGTAAACCTGTTGGGCTGCTTGTGGGTGAAGTTATTAGTGGGCGGAAGGAACTTGAAAATGGAACTTTGCTACAAGATAGTTTTGTTCTTGAAAGCTGTGCTCCCATGCACAGTAACTATGTTTGGTGGCTTTCACTGTAGCAGACTGACAGTGTTCAGGCTTTTCTAGCGAAGTAGAAATGAGAGTTTGAACTCAATGCTGAAGTTGCGCCTCCAATATTTCACCCAAGAAACAAGTGAAGGGATGAGGAAGAAGAAACTTGAATTTGCAAGCTAGTCAGCATTTAGGACAAATGGCTCAATGGTATATATCTTAAAGATTCTATATGAGATGTCTCATCTCCTAGCAACCAGGGCTTATCATAAGCTTTTGCTCTCAAGTGTAGAGGTACTGGGAAGACCAACAAAAGCATAATAGATCTCAAGAGTTCAAAGTGAAAACTAAACAGACTTCTTTAAGCTTACAAAATGTTGGTGTGTATTAAGTTTTGCTGGCTGCCTTGCCACTGGTGCCCCACTGCTCACTTTACGTTAGGTAAGTGTATCACCCAGACACTCTGCAGGAGAACTCTGCAAATCAAGCTCCATTTCCTAAAGAAGGCTGTTCACTCTTTTCTTTCTCTGAGGGCTGTTTGGTGCCCTTCCCCCAGATAATCTTTCAGGCTTCATTTAATTCATGGTGATTCAACACCTCTTAAGTTTTAATGGAGGGTCACGTTCTTAGCCAAATAAAACAGGGAGAGAGCGTTTTCTGTGAATTCTTGAAATCTGTTCAAGTGCATTTTGAAACATTTGACAACAGGTCAGAGTGGAAGCAGCTGCACATGGCAGCTTCTGCTGTGCCTGTTTAGTGCCTGTTGTGACAAGCTCTGAACTTGACGTGATAGAGCAAACAGTGTAAAGGGATAGGATTGAACATAAGATAGCAGGGATCAGAAGGGGAACACGCTTTTAACATCAGTATTTGTATTACGAATACTTTTGGGAAAGGTCTCTTTCACACAGACTTTACCCTGGAATCTTTCCATATCCTAAATATTTCTGATTACGGTTTCTCTTTGTATTCTGAAGTTCCGAGTTTGTTTGCATTTGAAACTAATGGTAGATACAGAAGAATATCTGATACCAGCCTCTCAAAGAGATTTCTGCCCCCCCCTTCCAATGCTGAATTTCTAGTTAAGTTGTAAATAAAGGCAGAAACGTCCTCTGAATGAGAGCAGTGTGATTCTAACTGGTGTTCTTTTCTTCAGGGCCAGTTCCACAAGTCCTAACAATCAGTCCAATAAAATGAACAGCATTGTCTACCAGAAGCAGTTTCAGTCAGCAGCTGCCGCTGTGAGAATGACACAGCCGTTTCCTGCACAATTTGCACCACAGGTAGGTGACTGGTGGCTTCCTACAAACAAATCTGTTTCTCTGTGTGACCTGGTAACTCTGTAACTCGGCTGTGTTTCCTCAGGCTTTATCATGGGGAGATACAAAATGGAATCCTTAAAATGAAATGGCGTGAGAACTGATTTTAAGATCAAAGCCAAAAAAAAAAAAACCCTCCCTGATCTTGCTAACTAGTAGTGCGGATTTTGTGGTGTGTTTAATTTTGGGAGTTCTGCGCACACTGAGGAATTTAATACAAGTTGTGAATGATGTAGAACAGACGGTTGTTCTGCTGGCTTCCCCATGCAGCTGTAATGCACCTCATCCCGCAAAAACAGATCATTTAGTTGGGGAAGGGAAGAATGAAGCTTCGTGTCTCAGAAGGGTCCCAGTGCATATTTTAAATGTTTAAAGAGAAAGCAGATTTGCAGTTGTTTGTCTGAGATGCAGCTCTGGAGTACTGATAGAGCAGTTCAGGCTGGAAAGGATCTCTGGAGGTCGTACAGTCCGTACAAAGCAGGACTGATGGCAAAGGGTTTGACTTGCTTCTGGCATTCCAGGGAGCACAGCTTTACAAGGGTGGTGCGTCCCTGTTACAGGTGACTGTAGCCAGGCTGCTAGGGAAATGTAGCCTCTGTAAAAATGTAGGCTATTTCTGTCTTTCTTTTAGCATTTGACTGCAGGACTGGAGGGCTGCCTTTCACTAGTGATGACTCCACTGCCTTGCATGGGCCTTCTCCCTTATTACATGCTGGTTTTTAAGTTGTTGGTACTACTTTCAGGCGCAGCAGCACTACAGGGCTGTTTTTTTCTGGAGTTCAAGCATGGCCTCTCTTAACATAAAAGCCTATTTTCTTGACACCGGTTTGACAGCAGAGCAGCAACTTTTTCCCCTTTTAAGATAATGCCAACGTGCAATCTAGTTGGCAATTTTCTAATTGCGAAATGTCTTTTTGTTGTTTTTCCCCGACTTAGATCCTCTCTCAGCCTAACCTGCTCTCTCCATTGGTAAGAGCCCCATATACTAACACCTTCCCAGCGCCTGTTCAGAGGCTGCCAATAGTTCTGCATAGTCAGATGCCGTCTCAGATGACCACAGGCCTTATGAGCCACCCCCATTTACCGCGTGTGGCCAGAGGTCTTTGTGGATCAGTATCTGGAGCCAGAGGCAATCAGGCCCAGGCTGCGAGGAAGGCTGAACGAGACATGAAGGTTAGTATTTGAACAGCAGTGCTGTTAATACCAGTTCAGTCTTGACAGCTTGTAGGGCAGGAATGTGTCTGGAAATCATGTCTTAATTAAAATGCCTCTGGACCCAAAGCCGGTAGCCGGGCCTTTAACAGCTGTACACAGACCTTCTCTAAGCCCTGTGGTTTTTTAATAAGAACTTTAGACTAAAAAATTTGTAGGGAGCTTCCTTTCTCAAGTGGTCTTATGGTCAGCAGTTGTGAAGCTGCCACTGCTGTCAAAGGCAATCTGACAACTAGGTTTCAAGAGCCTGGATTTTTGAATGAGTGATGAAGCCTACAAACCTGGCTGCTAGCTATCATTTCGCATCTGCCTCCCCAGCTCTGAGCAGCAGTATGAACCCTTCTGTTCCAGCCAGCCTCACTCCTTGGTGACTCTGGATATTCATTTCCCGGTGGTTTGAAATGCCTGTTATTAATTCTCTGTGGTAGAATGCAGTAATGTGGTACACTCCACAGAAGAGCTGGCTGCATTTCTGTAGCAGGTGATAAGTCATCTAACTTGTTAAAGCACTTTGGGACCCTTCAGGTTGAGTCAAACTCTTCTTACCAAGGCAGGACTGCAATATGGGGCGTCTGTGTAGGGATACTGTTTTCTGCAGAGTAAGTTGCTTGTATGAATAGATGGTACTAAGGAGCTCCTTCATCTACTGTCATTTGCCGTAACCCATGCATTGAGGTGTAAAAGCAAAAGAGCGTGTGTTTTCCTGGTTATGTCTGGTTGTAGAAGAATTGATTACCCCTTAAATTCTAGGTATTTGGTCCATTTAGTTTTCTACCACCAGTTTATGCTAGCTGTAGACTTACCAGGTGATGCTTAGTATATTGTCTTGAGTCTATGTTATGAATCGAATCTAGCCAGTCATAGCAAATACTAATACGCAGTCCCGGTTTTCTGAATCTCCCTGCAAACACTGTTCAGAAGAACATGAGTTATTCTGTCGCGCTTGGTTACTTGGTGATCAAGTCATCCAGCCTTATAGCCTTAACCTCGGGGGATGGCTGAAATCTATGCAAAAGATTTCGAGTGTCCATCTGGCTTCAGTAAAATCAGACTGTTACTGCAGTCCTGCACACCAGAGTTTGCAGGTTTTTTTTCTGTTCTGTTGCTGGTTGAGTTACTTGGAGCAACTGCACAGTATTAAAGCCAAGACCTCTTGTTCCAGGCTTTTGCTGTTTTGTGTCTCCCCCCGCCCCTGTTTTCTGTAAAAAAAAAAAAAAAAAAAAAAAAAAAAAGTATGAAATACTTAGAGAGGTACATGGAGGCTTAGTGTCTGTATTGTAGTTGGGGTTCCTTGTATTAAGATCTGCCTTTTTAATTTTAAAAAAGGCATTTGACTGCTTTGGGCTTAATCGTGCCGCTTCCAAAAGATTGAACTCTCAATGCAACTCCTCCTTTGCCTGAGTCTGGGCAGGAAGGCGTAGTACTTGGTCTGAAGCATCTGGTCTGCACAGTGCTTCACTGACAAATGAAAGGTCCAGTGTAAAACTAACTGAAACATGTAGTCACAACGGCTGAATTTCACAGGTGCAAGTCGAGGTTACTGGTAGGATTCAGAGGAGGGATTTGAAGGAAGCCAGGCAGTAGTTTGTGCTTCCTGGAATGAGCGCCCGCTTTGAGTGGGAAGCAGATAAGGCTTCAGCTTACGCGTAACGCAGCCTTGAACGCGGTTCACTTGCATCCCTGTTGCAGCCTCTGAAGTCTGTGTCCAGAACAACAGGGGGAAAAGATGTGGGTGCTCAGGCTAGATTCTGCTGCTGTCATACAGCCTCTGCGCTCAAGAACTCCAGACCACGCGGCAGGAGAAATGACAGCTGGCACGGCCCTCGGTGCCGACAGCGCCTGCGTAGCTGGGGTAGTGTCAGGGCGCGGGCGGCATGCGGACACGTACGCCTTCTGGTCATGTCTGACTTCTACTGAGGCGTGACGCTTCAGTTTGAGCCTACTGTAGGCAGTGTTTATACTTCTTAAGCTCTGCAATAAGAGTGGCATAAAAAGATGTTAGATAATGCTTCAAACTGTTGTCCTTGATCCTCTTTTCTGGGGTGAGGATTAGGAAGAGCAAGGGAAGCCTAGGCATGATGCTAAGCTACTACTGAGAAGCCAAGCACCCAGATGTGGTGACATCTGGGAAGCAGCTGGATGGACACTGCCTTTCTAGGAAAGTCTGGCCGCTGCGGTCAGTCCTTCCTCTTTCATTTAGGAATTATTTTTGTGAAGTCACTTTTATTCCTATGCCCTCCCTTCAGTAAACATATTTTCTCCCTTTCTTAAGGCAAAGCAGAGAGCAGAGGTGCTCCAGTCCACCCAGAGGTTCTTTTCTGAGCAGCAGCAGCAGAGCAAACCCATAGGAGGCAAAGTGCAGAAAGTGGATGAGAACGGGAGCAAACCCGCCGAGGCAATTGCTGACTCTTCAGGAGTCTGCCAGGACAAAACCGAGGAAAAGCCTACCCCTGCGCCTGCTGCGGCAACAAAACCTGTTAGAACTGGACCAATCAAACCTCAGGCAATCAAAACCGAAGAAACAAAATCTTAGAGACTGTGTTTCCATGGAGGTGGGGGAAGAGGGGAGGGGGGCGCGATGACAGCAGCATGAATTTGTAGCTCGAAGGACAAGACAACAGTCTTCTCTCCCTGCGGGGCTCTGAACAGCGTAAAGGGACGTAGAAGCTATCGGCAGTTACGGATGCAAACTGCTGCGTATCCAACTGAGCTTCTAGGCTCTTTGGGCTTGTATCTTCTCTAACAGCATGAAGGCTGCTTTTGGTGTGGGCACGTTCTACACGTGTGCGCGTGTTTTTGGCTTACACACCTGTATGCTTCCCAAAGTGGAAAAAATTGAAAAATAGCAACGGCGGGGAAGAAGGTGGTCGGGGAGGCATGTTCCTAACTGACGAGACGAATACTCTTATTTTCTTCAGGCTCTGATCTTCAGCTGCTATTTATCTTTTTATAAACCCATGAGTATGAGAACATGCAGATCTGAAGATGGTGCTGGGCCAAGTAATGTGTGTTAAGTTTTTAGTGACTTAAGAAGCTTCTATCTTGTAGTAAACAGAGGGATTCATATAGCTGGCAAAATTGCCTTTGCCATGGGACATCTAACCTAACGTAGCACAAAGAGTAACGCTGATGATGTTGACTTGCCCTCTGAAGGCAGTGCTTTGCTGGCTGCTGCTTCTTGGATGACAATATACTGTCTTTAGGTCACCACCTGAAAATGCTACTTGGCCACCTGTGCTCTCTACACCCACTCCCCCCTCAGTCGTTCACCTCTGGAGTTGAAGGGTTCATTGCATCAATAGTCAAATTTGTTCTGTTCACCTCTGTCCAGCTATCTTTATATGATGCGAGTGATCTTTAAACGGTTTCCGGCTTCTGTCTGTATACAGCAACGAGCACTTAGAACTGTGCCACGAGAATAAAAGAGACCTTATCGGATTAAAGAGAGTTTTATCCAAAAGGTGCATTCTTTATATCAGAGCTGCGTCGCACCACCTCCTTGCCCACAGCGTGCTGGAAAGTAGAATCAAGTCAAATAAATGCCTTTTAAATTGTATCCTCTAGTATTATAGCTGTAGGACAGTACTGTATGATACTTCTGTGAATGTAAGATATCCTGTACCTGCTTATGATATGTAGTAGTGACTGTGCTATACTGGAGCTGTTTTTAATAATGTTATTCTAGAGGTTTTTTTCCAGACAATGATTGAAAAAGCTAATAAAAAGCACCAGGTACCACATCAGTAGCAGAATTTGCTGGTTTTTTTCTGGGATTTTTTTTTTTACATTTTTTGGAAGGAAGAGTGAGTTGAAAGTCTAATGTGTATAATTTTGTTCAAATGACTGCAGAAGCTGGAAAGGCTGTTGCTGCTATTGATGCCTAGTGAATCGCTATTGGTTATCTTTTTATATAAATATATATATAATTTGAATTTTTGGAAACTTTAGCTGTGATGTCAACTTCGGAAAAAAGTATCCCACTTGTAGTGTGAGTTGGCATTGTACAGAAATTAACAGCCATATTGGTCTAGAAATGTTAAACTTAATTTTTTCCATTTGTACAGGGGTAACGCACTGTATTAAATATGTACGGTCTTATTTACATGGGTTTGATTACAGAAACTAATAAAGTATTCTCTAAATAAAGCATCCGGGTAATCTCATGATTAGCAGTGCTGCAGGATGCAAGGAGAGCACCTGAACGTCGTGTGCCAAGTGAAGAGTGTGTATTACAGCCAGACTTCTAAAGAGAAACGGCTTGAAACAGCTTATTTCTGTTTCCCCCGGCACTTTTGATCTCGTTCTCCAGCGAAGGCCTCGCAGGACATGGCTTCCGTCTAGCTCTGGAAGGAGCCTGCCGGTTGCGTTTGCGAGACGTCGCATCTCCGGCGTGTTGGTGAGCTGCGCGGTGCTGGAGCCTCGCGTTTTCTTTCCTAGAGAAGAGCCGCTCGTCAGAGGAGACCTGGACGAGCCCCGCCGGTTACTCTCATTTTGGCCAGTGGGTGACTACCGGTGCCGGCTGCGCGGGCACCCTCGCAGCAAGGGGCTGTTAGAAGCACAAGGTTTCCCTGCAGGGGGGGAGCAGGAGTGAGCCTCCACCTGAGCCTTCCCAAGGAAAGGGGAGGCCTCCTTCTTGTCTCCCTTCCCGACTCGCCGCAAGCAACACGCGCTCGCTACCACACGATCAAATCACACAGTTACTGACTGGTGCCCTTGAGCAGAATGACGGGTCAAGCACCCTGGCAGTCCTTTAGCTGCAGGGGGGAAGGCGCCCCTGCCTCCCCGGGGCCCCTGCCCTGCCGGGTTACGAAGAGGCAGGATCAGTTTGGGGCTGGTGCTGTCAGCTGGCCACCAGAGGGAACTCTGGGCTCGTTACAAACATCAGAAACCACCTCCTGTTTGGTCTCCGAGAAGCCATTCCTGCCTCGGGCTTGCGTTGCGCCTCCAAGGGATGCGAAGAAAGGAAAGCCAGCCGCGGGCGTCGGGGTGGCTCTGCAAGCACCCCTGGGAGTCGTGCGGGTTTGCCTTTGGTCGGGGGTGCTGCTGCCAGCCCCGTGGTGGGTCGGAGCAGGCAGACCCGCTTGTGCTTGGTTGGGTGGGAAGCGGTGGTTTGGGGGCACCAGAGGAGCTGGAGTTGGTTCTTTTAGGGGGCTGCTGGTAAAACCGCAGCAGTATGGAGTAAATAAAGGTGCTGTAATCCACGACTGGAGTGATGGGCAGAAGTAACCTCTGAGTAGGTAACACCGCAGGTAAATCGCCTTTTCCACAGGAACCGTACGAGCACAGCTCCAGCAAACGCGCGGGGAAGGGGGGATGGAGGAAGGGGAACTGCGGGAAGGCAGACAGTGGTTTGAACTGTTAAATGTGCTATAAACGAGATGGTTTCGATGGTAACTGAGTTACGCTGCTGTCTCCCTGCTTGGAGGCCATCTTCTGGTTCATCTTGGAATGGGAAATCATTCACTGGACTATTTGTTTTTAAGGAAATGCTGCTGAAAGGATTAATCTTAAATTCTCCAACAGACCCACTAGAAAAGTCAGACGCATTTCCCACAGTCAGCAGTGGGAAGATACCAAGCTTTTGGCTATTTCTTGCACTGAGCGGAACGAGGATAATATTTCTGCAGAAGCTTGATTAAAAGCAAATGCTTGAGCGTTTAGTGCATTCGAATAACCTGATTTTGATGCGTGCCTCCCCAAAACAGCCCCCAACCACCCCAGCTGCCTCTGAGGCCAGTTTGAGCTTTCAGTCACCGACCGTGGATCATTGAATATTTTCATGACGTTCAACCAGATAACTTGCTCCTGGCTATTTATGCTGGAATAGATCTTGCTTCTTTAATTTGAGTGGGATTTGGTGTGTAATCTCTTTTCTAGGACAATAATTGTGCTGAACCTCCCATAAATTAGGGAACTGTTTTGTTCAGAGAATTCACTTTTGTTTTTTTCCCCTTAACAATTTTCAGTCTGCGAAAAGACGGTAACTTTTCCCAAGGGCAAGAGCAGAAGAGGGTTACTGTGACTGGGGCCAGATCCAGCAACCCCCCCTCAGCTCAGGCTGGCTTCTTGCTGGGATGAGGGAGGGGAGGGACCCTCCGGGCTTGTTTTGTAAAGCCTGTTAAGTAAGGCTGTGTATTCAGTGCTGTTCAGCTCCAGCCCAGCTTTCTGGAAATCCTGTGTACATTGGCTTGTCTCTGCTTATTTTTTTTTTAGTCAATTAACTGATGGATTTCCCAGCCTGAAAAGACCCTGGTGCTGGCAGAGAGCGGGAAGGCGGGAATGGCTGGGGCGGGGGTCGTCTGCCCTTGGTGTCTCTACTCACTGAGAAGCCTTTGGCGCTGCTGCTCCCCGGGGACCTCTGAACAAGCCCTCCCTTTCACGTTGGGGCTCAACCTGTGCCTCTGAGGAGGTGCGGGGCCAAGGAGGGCTCCAGCCTCGCTTCGCCTCCCCTCCCGTTTTGGGACAGAAATGCTGTTTTCCCATCCTCGGTGGCAGGTTTTCTGCGCGTGGGGCAGGTGGCTGCTTGCCAGGCTGCCCCTGGCTG
>NW_008824411.1:5404253-5405189 GCF_000699105.1 Pygoscelis adeliae | reverse complement strand
GTGCAGGCAGGGGCTGCCGGCTGCCTGCCTCCCTCTTCCCAGCCCCCTGCCTGCTCCTGGGTGACCCCCGTAGCTGCCTTCATCCCAGCTTTACAGCCCTGCTTCTTGCCCTGGTGTTTGCCTCGTTAATCTGCACCAGGGCCCAGAAAACCACCTGTCCCAGGTGGGTTTTTGCAGCAGGACAGAGGGATGCTGCGGGGCCAAGGCTGCTCCGCAGGGCAGGGCTACACACCCATGTTTTCTGAGGCCAGGAGAGCCTGTAATGCACTGAATTTATTGCCAGCAGCCATCGTCGGTCACAGCGGGTGCCTTTCCCCACAGTAGGACCACAGCACCAAGCTCAGTGCAGACCAGCCTCCTCTTCCTCTGGGCTGAGACGGAGCCAGGAGAGCCTGTAATGCACTGAATTTATTGCCAGCAGCCATCGTCGGTCACAGCGGGTGCCTTTCCCCACAGCAGGACCACAGCACCAAGCTCAGTGCAGACCAGCCTCCTCTTCCTCTGGGCTGAGACGGCGGGCATGGGGCTGCCATTGATGGCGGACCCCTGGCTTCTGGCATGGCACAGGGCCCCTGGCCCTGGAGATGGCGTGGCTGATGGCGACGGGGGAATGTGTCACCCATCAACTTGGGCCAGGCCTGGCAGCTGAGGGGGTGCGAGTCCTAATGCGGCGCAAACAGGACAGGCACGGGGGGCTGGTGGGGTGGCGGAGGCTTGCCGCAGGGCTGCTGGCTGCACCATGGCGGCTGCGTGGGCGCATCACTGGCCGGGGGGACACCTTTGCTCGCGCTGGCTCACGGTGAACATCCCAGCCCCACGCCGGCCCTGCCGGGGAGCGAGAAGGTCTTTCAGCCTCCTGCCTCGATGTGCTGGGGTCCCACCTGCCACTCACCCTGCGGCCCCAGGTTGGTCCCCCGTGGGATGCGTCCCGCCCCA
>NW_008824411.1:5401533-5402603 GCF_000699105.1 Pygoscelis adeliae | reverse complement strand
CTCAATGTGCTGGGCCCCCCCCTGCCACTCACCCTGCGGCCCCAGGTTGGTCCCCCGTGGGATGCGTCCCATCCCACACCCTCCCCAGCCTGTCCCGGTGGTCTGGGAAGGCCCTTCCCCAGTTCCCCTCACTGGACTCACCGGGGCAGCCCTCAGCATGGAGGAGCATGTGCTTCCTGCAGCCGGCACCCCCTTGTCTCCTGCCCTTCTAGAAGAGGGTCAGTTCTGAGATGGGGCCCATCCCCATGGCCTCCCATCTCTGAGCAGTGCTGTTCCCTCAGTAAGCAGCCAAACACCCCAGTGCTGTGGCAGCAAAGGGGGGGCTGCCTCTGTCCCCCCATCCCTCCTGCTCCCCGGCACCGGCCAGCCCAACCTGCAGCCCTGCCGCCTGGAGCTCATTAATCTTTCCCATTCGGCAAATCTCCAGGGTTTAGCGCTGAAGCTTTAACTTTTATTCCGATTCAACGTTGTGGGTGTGTCGCAGCCCCTCTTCACACCAAATAAAGGTGCTCCTGGTGTCTGCTCTGCCAGCAGCCACCTCCCAAATGTGGCATTTTCCTGGTCAAAGCATTACATGTCCCTCCAGAGCACCTTCAGCCTGTCAGTGCATCGAGGGGGGGACCAGCACTTCACACCCCTCTCCGGGCTCCAGCCCACCAAACCCCCAGGAAAACCTGGGTTTGGAAAGACGAGGTGCAAGGCAGCGGCTGTGGGTGACATTTATTGGGCCAGGACCCTGCGCATCCCCCGGGGAATGCGGTTGCTGCTGCCCCGTCTGCTCCGAACGCCGGGGCGGGGCGGGGCGGGGAGAAAAAGCTTCCTACAAACTCTCTACAATAAATAGTTAAAACGGCATGTTTTGGCCTGGTGTGGGGAGCGCTGCCGGCTAGGTGGGGCCATAGCTGCCGTGCCGCATCGGTGGCCAGGCATGGCTGTAAAGCCGAAGCGCGTGGCCGAGAGGGGCTGGGCGCGCCAAGGGGCCACTCGGCTCCAGGATGCTCTGCCAGCACTCCTCACCACTGCTCTCTTGGCTTTTTTTTTTTTCCCCCCTAATAAAATAAGGCTTGTGC
>NW_008824411.1:5400592-5401484 GCF_000699105.1 Pygoscelis adeliae | reverse complement strand
CCCCCCTAATAAAACAAGGCTTGTGCAATGAGTGTCCATATTCCTCCCTGTTTTTGATCTTGCCGGATGATTTTTGGAGGCGGCTGAGCTCTGGGATGCCCCCGGGCACTGTCAGCATGGGATGCAGCGGGGCTTGTGGGCTTTCAGCAGGGGAGCTTGGCTCCGCGGGGCTGCTGTTGGCAGGCAAACGCTGCTCTTCTCAGTGAGGCTGGCCCGAGCTGGGGAGGCCTCCCCAAAACTGCTGTTGCTGGGGATGGGTCTGGGGGACAGCAGCGGTGCTCGTGCTCAGCCGGAGCCTGGAAACACGAACCCCAGCCCCGCAGAGGGGATCGCTGCTTGCAACCAGGAAAAACATTTATTTTTAGGTGGGACCCTCCCAGGCAGCCTCTCCCCACCTCCACTGCCTGCCCTGCCTGGCCTTCACTGCACCTGAGCCCTCCTTGCTCCGAATTTGGGGTGGCTGGGCTGGGAGCTCCTGGAGGATGCTAGAGCGGCTCAGGGCTGGGTACCGCTGTGGCCCATCCAAAACCCACAGAGGCCAGGGAGAGGCATTTCGCTGGCTCGACCAGGCTCCGGAGAAACACTTAATTTCCCTCCACTGCACTCAAGCATGATGGGATGTTGTCAGAGATGCCAGCAGGCACATTGGTGGCCCCATCACGGCATGGCTGGTCAGCATGTGGCCCCCACCATTGCCCGGAGCTGTCTGAGCCAGCACTCCTGGCTGTGCCGGGGGGAGCTGGGGAGCAAAGCGGGGTGCCGAGGTGTGTGCAGGGGTTGTGGGAGCTGAGCCAGCGCGTCCCCGGCCCCAGTTCATGGGCGGGAGAGGCGGATGGGGGAGGTGACCATGTTGAAGCTGGCCCAGGCGAAGAGCTGCCGCTCAGGAGGGGTG
>NW_008824411.1:5400149-5400555 GCF_000699105.1 Pygoscelis adeliae | reverse complement strand
GGGATGCTGAGGGCCCGGCTGGTGCCGGTGGCCGTGTTGTAGGCAAAGTTGATGGTAGCATTGGGCGCTGAGTAGCTGCTGACGGTGTAGAGCGTGCCGCAGATGATGAAGGAGTTGGCCACCCCCCGCTTGCGGATGTTGGTCTCCCAGGTCCGCCGGATCTCCAGTGTCTCAGGGTCCAGCTTGGAGAGGACAATCGCCCCCCTGGCCTTCTCGGTGCTGTAGATCACCCAGAGCCCTGTCTCGTCCACCGCCAGGTCAATGTCGGTGTAGCCCCCCCAGGAGTAGGGGTACTGCCCGTGGTAACCGGCACCGGGGATTTCCCTCTCGGCCGTGACGGCCTCTCCCCGCAGGTCATAGCGGGCCACGGTGCGGGAGGGGCGGGGGGGGGGGAAAGAGGGGCCCC
>NW_008824411.1:5389652-5397178 GCF_000699105.1 Pygoscelis adeliae | reverse complement strand
CCGGGGGGGGCGGGGGCCCAGCCTGTCCCTCCGGTGGCTGTAACGGTGCCGTAACAGGCTGTTACTTACGTAGGTGTGCCCGGGATAGGTGCCCACGGCAGGCAGGTGGGACCCCAAGGCCCCCAGCATCGCCCCGTGCCGTTAGCCGCCGGGCTGGTGCAAGGTAAGTTACAGCTCCCTTTGCAGAAGGGGCTCTTGCCGCCGCAGCCTTCAGCCGCGGGGCCCAGAAGCTGTGTCGCTGTTGATAGCAACATTTAGCTAGTGAGGGGACTGTCTGTGCAGCAAACCCGATCTGTGTGTTTTAAAGCAAACCCCATTAGGAGATACGGCTGTTTCGAGAACCTGTTTCAGTTCCTTTAGGCTGCGTCTATGGCCATGAGATCCCAGTGTGCTCCTGTCTCCTGCCTCTCCGCAGAGCTTGGCCTGGGCACATCGCGGCTCTCCTCCCCACGTAGCTGGCCGAAGGACTCGTGTGAAGTTACCCTGCGCTTTACAGCTGAATTTTTCTTCTGTCGCCAAGGCCCCCTGACCTTTGAATACGGGTCAAAGTGGTGCGGTTGCCTGTTTTAGATGAAGTGGATTTAACCTGATGTTTTTGTACTGGGGTCAAACTGTGCTAAAACTGAGTTTAGACTGTAGTCTAAGATGTTGCTGCAGCTCACGATAGCTGTCAGCAAGACGAGGATCCCGTGTTGCCAAAAGCAGTTCGCTCATCCCTTGAGGGAGGCGATGGCTGAAACTATTGCGTGGTCTCGCGGGTTGCTTAAGTTGATTGAGCAAATGTGACGAGGATGGAAATGTAGGTAAGCTTCAAAATAAGAGCACTGCGCTTGCAAGTGGGAGCCTGAATTTATGCATGGGGGAAGCAACAACTGTTGGTACCGTAAGGACCATCTGATGTGTTCCTAGGCCCACATGTTTAGCATGCCGTTTCCCCCTCTTGATTATTTTTGACCCTAAGTAGATGTCACTGGGAGCCCTCAGCTCGATTGGAAAATTCGTGCTGCCCTTATATGAGAAATGAACTCTAGTAACGTCTTTGTCCGAAACTTTCAGGCTTAAGTGGGATTGTGGGGTTACTCTTAAAAATCAGCCATTGGATTGTCTGATGGGGTGTAGCGGAACATCAAATCTGAGCCCAGGAGGAGCCCTTTGGCACGAACCAGACCACTCTGCCTTCCAGCTCGGCCATAGCCTTTGCCTGAGTTGGGGGTTTGGAGGGGCCGACCCCTCCGGACGTGCTGTGCAGGGATCCCAGCGTATTTCCTTGCAGTCGTCCTCCTTACACCTGCTGCCATCAGATGGCTGGAGAAACCACGTCCTCCAAATTGGGAGTGGATCTGACTTTCTACGTGGATGGGACACCCCAGGGCGGCTGGAGGTGATGCTGGTGTTTTTTGAGCAGCTGCTGTTGACAGAGTGCAGCACTGGGGATCGTCCCTTGAGCAAAAGAGGGCCTTCCTTCCACAGCTGGCCTGCACAGGGGCTCTGCCTGCTGCTTTCCAAGGCAGGGCTCAGCGTGCCGATGTAATGGCAAGGCAGGGCTCAGCGTGCTGATGTAATGGTTGCTTCTGCGTCGCAGGGAGTTGCACTGATCCCTAGAATTGGGATCTGAACCTGCGCAGGCAACTGGCCAGTGACGCAAATCCAGTTTGGCTCAGTGGCAGAGGTGCGAGTGGTCCTAAGTCAGAGCTGCAGAGCTGTGCGTCGGTCTGTGCTGTACAGTGCTAGCAAACACCGCCAAGGTGATAAGAGCGGCACAGAGACATCCAGCTCGACCCCTGATCACAAGCAGAGAGAAACAGCACGACTCCAGACACCTGAAAAGTACCATTGGTGCTCTCCAAAGGAGGGCTTGTGCGTAACCTGCATTCGGAGGATGCTGACTGCATCCTAAGGTCTGGAAATGTGTGTGTGAAATGTTGGTTGCTTATTGACCAGGTGGTTTGTTTTTTTCTGTGTTTGTAGAGGAACCTGTTGGAGGAAGATTCAGATGAAGAGGAAGACTTTTTCTTGTGAGTTTCTGAACGGCTGCTGTAGGGAATGCGGTATCTTAACTAACTGCCTACATCTCTGAGACTGGAGGTGTTGAATACCAAAAGCTGCTCCCTGCCACATAGGTGGGGGCTTGGGAATCAAAACCTTTGATTCCTTTGAGATGATCTCCCGGAGCCTTGGCATTGAGCGTGAATTAAGACTTAACAGGTGTGACCTGTATAAGGGTGGGATGTCCCACATATCCTAAGACATGGGAGGGACTGGTGGGAGGCGTGAGAATAATCTTCCATCCACAAGGCATTGGTTGTGTCTTTGAGCCTTTGGTTTAAATACATGTTTTCGTTGTATCTTCCATCCTGATTGCTCTTTTCTGCCTGCAGGAGAGGGCCTTCTGGACCAAGATTTGGACCCAGGAATGAAAAGATCAGGCAGTAAGTTGTTGTTCCTCAGTGTCACACAGATAATATTTTATTCTGGCACTCCGAGCACCTGCTGCTGTCTTACCGGAGTATTTCCGTGTAGTTCTGAATATGAACGTAGCTTGTGCTTTCTTTCTTCTAATTGACGTTTTCTACCCTATGTGTCCACAGCTAAGAGAAATCTCAAATTTGATTCAAGTTATCAAGAAATTGTGTATTGACAGGGGTGAAGGGATAGGATTGTATCACAGTAGCTTAGTGGAGTTTCTAAAGCCCATGCTGTATTCTGGTGATGACCTGTTCCATGCTTTTATGAGGCTTTTTTTCTAGAGCATTAATCCTGAATTTTAACCTTCGCTAGCACTTTTTTTTGTTTCATTGCTTTTTTTCTTCATCCTGTAACTTGCTCCTCAATGTTTCAAGAAAGCAGGTGGTCAGGAGCACACCAGGGCCATGTGTTTTGGGCAGCGGCTGGTCCTCTGGCCTCCTTTTCTCCAGATAAAAACATGATATAGGTGACCTGGAGATGAGCAGTGACTCAGTGGGTCAAAGCAGCTGGACAAACAGGAAACCATTACAGCTGGAGGAGGATTATTGACTGTATTAGGGCAAGAAGGAAGGAGTGAACACTCTGGATCCTTCTCCCATCGAGTCATTTCCTGCATGATGCTTGTTCTGGGCTCCAGTTTGCCCTGTCCTTTCCTATGAGGGATGTGATGGTGGTACTTAGTGGATATTCCGAGATCCCAGGTTTGCTTTGTGCTGTTTCCTTTGCTGACCTCCACGGAGCCAGAACAGAGATCTGTGCGGGGACTGATGCCCACGCGTCAATCAGACTGGGTCATCATGTGTGCAGCCTGAGTGTTGCTCTGCATTAGGGATTTTTTTCATGCCGGGAAGAAGCCAGTGCAGCTCTGAGATGACTCATTGCCAACGTCAGTGTTAGGCAGTGCTTGCTTGTGTGCCTGCTTGCCACGTTACCTTGAGGGGCGAAGTGCACTTGAGTTACACAAGAGGCAGTGGGTCAGTCACTGCGCCCTGAGTTTTCAGGGGGTTTCTGTTCCCTCTGGGGTGCGAGGGTGCTGCTGGTAGAGGCGCACTGGTCTTTACAGTAAGCCAGTGTGGATAAAGCCTCCCTTCTAGGGCAGTGCCACACTGGCCTGGATTGAATGAGAAGGATGAGAATTGGTTTTATGAGTGGGGTCTTGCCCCCATAAAAAGATGGAGAGGGGGTGATGTTTACCCCTTCATTCTCTGCTGGAAAGGAGTCTACTGCCTTCCCTGCGTGGTGGGGGAAAATGGGAGCTCTTCTCTTCTCACTGTCTTGGCCAGGCAGGAGGGAGCGGGGGCTTAGGTAGAGGGGTTGTGGGAGTTTTCAGGAGACAGGGAAGAATGTATTTTCAGGAGGTGGAGGATAGCACAGCGGCTGTGAAGGAGAAGAAAAATGAAAGAATAATTCACCCAGGAACTTGTGGGTTCATGGGTGTGATGTGACTAATGCCCAGAACATGTGAGGCTTGCCCATTGCCAGAGATTGTCTAGTAGGCCTGGTATGGGATATGTCCCTTTGGGTAGCAAGTGGCTACATCTATCTAGTATCTAGAGCATCTATTATAAAATAGTATCTATTTTTTACTCTCATCAATGTTGATTGCTTTGTTTAATAAGCACTTACAGGGTGCAGTTGTCACTTCTTGTCATGGAGCTTATTAAGTTTCTGATCAGACCAGCCCTTGTGCTGGATGGATTGATGCCTGGTCTCGTAATGATGCGGTCTGTTCTTGTTTCAACAGAGGAGGAAAAGGAGGGTTGGGTTGCTGCTGAAACACTGTAAGGAAAAGACATTTTAAGGAGGAATTTGTGCATTTGGAGAGCTGAGGCATAGCTGGGCAAAGCTAGAGAGACTGTAGCTGTACGGGGCTGGAGGAACGAGGTGTGAAGATAGGCGTAGAAGGAAACTGGATGGAGGATTGGGTAGAGGAAAAAGTGATGGGATCATGGGAGCAAAGGTGCGGAACATGTTGAATGTGAGGGGCAAGACTGGAAACTATTCCTAGTTGTCCTTGGCAGTGAAGGGGCTTGGGTCAGGGTGGAGAGTTTGGCAGCAGAGACCCTCGAGGCTGGCTCAGCTGCAGAAAGAGGTGGTGGGGAACACTGCAAACCTCATAGGGGAAAGAGACGAGTTAGAGCTAGCAGTAGTGGCAGGAGGAAGCGTCACAGTCTCCTCCGCACTGTGTTTTGTCCTGATAGGTCTGGAAGTTCAGGCTCTGTTGTCCCAACAGCTGCTCGGTTGGGGTGGATGCTCCCCTGGTAATTAAGTGGCCACATGGGGTCCCTTAGGCTCCCCCTGAGACCTCCCTGTCCCTGGGGTGGGCTGGAGCTGAAGGATAGCTTTTAAAAGGCTTTTATCCTGTTCCCCAAAGTTACAAAGAACAGGTAAGGGAGAGCTGATCTCTCTTCCCTGCCTTTGCTTCCAGGCTTTGTGAGAAGTCCTGAATGTGTGTCGTGAGAGCTCTTAGTGCCTTTTCAGGGGCAGGTGGGACGTTCATCTTCCATCTGGGTTTCTTTTATTTAGAATAGGAGCCTCTCATCACAGCTCATCTTTTCAAAAACGTTACCAAAATCCCCCCCTTTTCTGCACTGCTTGACTTCCTTCGCTGCTGATGTTTCTGCTTTCAGGCAACTGTGCTGCTGGATTCAGGTTCCTGCTTGTGCTGGCGATGAGGCTCAGCACACTGCTGTGGCTCCCCAGGAGCCAGGTCTTGGTCCCTGCGATTCCTCCATTACTCTGCTGGGGGTGGCCGACATCCCCGTCCCCAGGGCTCGGCCCCAGTGGCTCTGTCTGGCTGCAAGCCCCAAATTATGTCCTGAGAAGGGGGAGGGTTTGGGGAACGTTTTGAAGGCAACAGTTGACAGCAGCTTCCCAGGGCCTGGCTGTTCATCGCAGATGTGCAGTGGACCCCATCCGTATTCCAGGCTTTCATTTGAAGGTGATACCAAGACCATATTGTCAGGCATCATTGTTGGGTATAATCCTTTCAAGTACTGAAAGGCTTCAGGGCGGTATAGACTGCTGTCTTCCTCACTGTTGTGATGAAGCAGCAACTTAGGGATTTGTGGCACAGCTCAGCACTGATACCCCGTTGTTGAGTACAGCAGAGGTGTCTGCTGGGCAGCCCCTCTGCAGAGAGCCATGCCTCGGGGAGCGCTGTGCTGCGCTCGTCTCCTGCCTTTGCACCATCCGTCCAGCTTGGCTCTCTGTCCTGTTCTCTCTTCCCTGGGTTACTGCCACAATGAGGGATGTTTGGGTGTAATTTGCACCAAAATACACAGCACTATTAATATCACTGGGGTGGAAAATAGAAGTGTGTCATGCTGGCTGTAAACAGCCGGCTTGGAGACAAGAAGCAGCCTTGAGCAGCACATCCCGTGTTGCGTGCATGGCCTGTTTATGGTGTCTGAAGAATGCATCACTGTTGTTAGCCCAACACCGTGACCAGTCCAGGGAGTTTTTCAGTAGCTAACCCATTGCGGCCAAAATGGAAAGGCTTATTCCTCCCACTCTGGACCAGGCAAAGCACAAGAAACTTGGTCTAAACCAAGCTAAGCGCCAGTGGGTCTCATTTTGCTGCTTTGATGGTGTGCACTTGCTTTCCTTGTTAAAAGCATCATATTTGCAGTAATTAGTAAGAAGAAGGGTCGTGGGAGACATATTTTATGCTTTTGTCTTGCTCCCTTTCCTGGCAGGTATTTATTCTACTTTATTTCTCTTGGAAATCTGGCAGGAGTGAAGCACATGAAATGTATGTGTCAAAAGCCAATAGCTCCCCAACAGGAAATACACTTCGTATTAGAGGATTCATTCTCTCTTGCCAAATAAAACAAGAAAATATTTTCTTCTTGATGCGACTTGAGTTTCCAACCTCAAGCATGCCAAACTAGTGGGAATTGTTGAATTTGCTCTGAAACTGCAGGGCTAATGCATAGGCTGGGCATCTTTCAGCCCCCTCCTGAAGAGGCATCTCTTGCAGCAGCGATGGGTGGGAGAGAGCAGAAAGCAAGGACTGGCTTAAGGTCTGGTTAAGGCACTGTGTGAAGTTCAAAGTCACATTCCCTGGCTCGGTCTCTTCCTTCCTGGTTTTTTTTCCAGGGTTCTCTTTTACATTAGATACAAAAAGGTATTGGGGTGCTCAAATGTGTCTGTGTTCCACGGGAGTTAAACACCTCAACATTTGCAAGAGTTTAAGCCTTGATTTCTCTGTGCCTCCGTTCTCCATCTGTGAAATGTTTTGTTCTCTTGGGGGGGATGGCTAACAGCATGCCCAGGTTATGGGCAGGTAGCAAAGGCATGCAGCGTTTTGCCAGCAGCTCAAGTGAAAAGAGGTGGGATGCTGAGATGCAACTTGGGCAGTGGGGGCCTGTGCTCCATAGGCGTCTCCCAAATGCTGCTACACAGCAGAGCAGCTTGAAGTTACATACCTGCCCACTCTGCCTCAAACACTTCGGGGTGCTCTGGGACTGCAGCAGCATCTCTCCAGGCTCTGACCTGTACCGGCGGGGATACAGGTGGCACTGCATTGCGCTGCACATTCCTAGATGCATTGTAACCTTGTGTGCTCCCGCTTGTTAGTTGTACCAAGGTAACTTGGTTACAACTCTGTTGTGGGAGGAAGTCTCTTTATTTTGAAGCCAGTAAATGATTTTAGAAACATTTACGTACTGCAAATGTAGTCTTCTGCCTGTGAAACTGATGTTTAAGGCCTTAGAGTTTTTGCCAAGTTGACTCATCTGGGATAGCAGATGTTTCTCTCGCCCCAAGCTATAGGAGCGTTGCTGGTGGCTCTGAGCTGGGACTTGTCCGTTGTGCCAAGGTAAGGAAACCCCCTCACAGAGCATTCCTCTTCCTCATGTCCACACCTGCTGCCCCAAGGAAGGGCCACGGGGCTGCGCATGTCCCGTGTGGGGTGAACACTTTGCTCCACAGGGTACCACCACGTGTTTCCCAGGCAGCATTTGCCTGCGTCCTCAGTGCCACCTTCTGCGCTTTCCCAATGGTGGCAGCTCTGCCACTCGCCTCGTACCTTGTAAAACAAATGGTGGGTCAGAACA
>NW_008824411.1:5380925-5388866 GCF_000699105.1 Pygoscelis adeliae | reverse complement strand
ATCTATGCCTTTCCCCTCCAGACTAGAAACTCCTAGCAGGTAGCTGCCGTTGATGTGGAAGGCAGGAGCTGCCACTGCACGGTGTAGGTGGGTGCAGAGAGATGCTGCTCCCACGGACTCTGCGATGCAGCACAGGGGAGGCAGGTTCCTTTCTTGTGGTATCCTAAATAAAGCAAGTTTTTTATGTGCACTGCTGGAGTCCAGCATGTGCCATATGAGGCCTGTTGAGTCAGAAATTGGCTTCTGAGGGGTTGCCTGGCTGTTCCAGCTCTGGAAGCTGCAATACAGTGGTGCTACAGAGCCCGACCTGAAATACTAAGATGAGAAGCCCCTTCATATTCAAAGATCTGGAGCTCTTTCTGGAGCTTTTTTGGGAGAAAAAAGCCTTTTCTTTTAATGACTTTCCTTGCCCGTTTTTGGAATGGTAAGTAAATGTGAGCAAGGCATGTGCTTTTCCATTGTGACCACTATTGCTTGTTGCAGCTGCTCCTCATGTGTGCGTCTCAGCGCAAGTGTCTGCTCGGTAAGAGGCACGTAGCTGGTAGGGAGACGGGAGAAATACGTCAATGTGAACCTATGTCTCTAACTAGAGGCATGGTGGCTAGGATGGGGCCCTGTTTCTGGTTCTGCAGGGCCCTGTTGACTGGCCTTGGACAAGTTGCTCTGGGTCTCCCTTGGCCCTGGCTTCCTGAGCCACGGTGGAGGATATGCTGTCCTCATCGTATCGAGTGCTCTGAGCTTAGGTGCTGGATGGTGGCTCTCTAAGTGGTGGAGTTGGGTCTGGTGCTGCTGTAAAAACTGATTTGGCAAATAACTCCTTTGAATGTCTGCATCTGAGAGATGGCAGTGGGGAGGAGAGGGTTTTGCAAGGGTCCAAAGAGGAAGATGTTGTGACTGGACAATCTGGGGAGCAGGAGAGTGTGTGCTAAGCAGGCGCAAATAATGAGGCGGTGGCAACCCTTCTTCCCTTTGGGAACACCAGTGGCGCACTGTTAATAGGAGGTGTATGTTTCTGGTAACATGGAGAGCTGCTGAAGTGGCCTGTTCGTGCTGCATATTTGGGAAATGCTGGATGCATTTCGATATGTTTGAAGTGCTTAAATGTTTTTAATCCAATGCAACCTAAGTTGTCAAACCTAATACTTGTGCAGAGTGAGTGGCCTGGAGCTATTTCTGTTTTGTTGCCCTGTGTGTAGCATTGCCTCCAAGATGTTGCTGTTGCCATTTACTTTCTGGGAACGGTATGTCTCAAACAATGTATTGTTTCCCTAGGGCCCCAAGAAATTTCTTATTTCTATCTCCAGGAAAATTAAAGTGTACTAGCTCCAAAATACAAACCAGAATGTAGCAGTATTTTTCCACCAGGAGAATTATTTTTCTCTCTTACCAATGTGGCTTTTTTATGGAGTGAATAAATGCATTTATAATAACCCTGCGGGTGTGATTTAGGCTACTGTTCACTGAAGTGACTACCCACAGAGTTGCGTAACCTATGAGAAGATGGATTATAATAAGTTGGTTTAGTTCACATCAGCCACTTCTTTACTGTCCTCTTGATGCCCCTGGCAGAGTGGGTTTCAACTCAGTTCCCGGAGGGGGGAGTGCACCTTGCTTTGATTTCACCCCAAGTTATTTAGCAAAGGTGCGGTGTAAGGTTCCATGAAATCTGGAAAGATAAGGTGTGGTTTTGGGGGTTTTTTTCCCTTTGATGTGAGCTCTTCTGCAGGTGACCACCAACAGCAATTAGTGCCTTTTCTTACTGCATTTGTGTGCTAAAGGTGTTAGAGGGTGCCCTGCTTCTGCTGACTTCCCCGTGCTTTCTTTGAGCCCCTTGTGTTCACTCGCCCTTCCTGGGATTGCCAGAGATCCACCCCAGGCAATGCTGTGCCTCTGGCTTTCTTGGCATCCCATCAGCCTTCCTTCACTGTTGTCCCCTTTGATTTTTGTTGGTGAGCTCCCGGACCCCATCAGCCTGGGTGACTCTGAGCAAGGGCTGGTGCCACAATGGGGCTGGTGGTGCTTGCTTCTGCTCCTCATGCTGCCTTTGCTCCGCTCTAGTGTCCAGAACCAGGTGGATGAAGTTATCGACGTTATGCAGGAGAACATCACAAAGGTGATTGAAAGAGGCGAGCGGCTGGATGACCTGCAGGATAAATCAGGTGCGATGCTAAATGCAGCTCTGCTGGCTTTTTCCCCACATCTCTTCCCCATTGCTGGGCCAGGTTACCTGGTTTCAGTTCAGAAAGTGCCTAATGACAGACAATTCTGGGCTTGTATTTCTATCCTTATTGGATAGTGGTGTTTCCCAGCCTTGGGCTGCAGATCTGACTTTCTGCTGACATTCTCCTCTTTCCACCTTTGCCTTCTGCTGCTCTGCACAGAGGCGTTAGTTTGGAGGCGTTTGGGTGCTGTGATCTAGTTGGTCCTTCAAGCTAAGGTAGATTGGTCTGTCTCCCAACAGCCCTGAGCACTTCAGCTGTCTGCTCGCTTAGTGGCTTGCACAGTGAATTCCTGTCCTCAGAGGGCAGCCAGTACAAAGGGGGCTCAGTGGGACTCGGCAGGTCTGTGTGTGCTCTAGCGAAGGGCGTCACACTGGAATCTGCTGTGGCTTTGGTGAATCACGCTGTGGTTGGGTCTTTTCCCCTAATGCTGAGTTTATTGCTTAAAACTCAGTGGAGTTAGTGGAACGAGTGGATGCTCTGACTGTGTGTATGCTGCTGAATCGCCTCTTTTCTTTCCTTCAATAGAAAGTTTATCAGACAATGCAACAGCTTTTAGCAACAGAGCCAAGCAGCTTCGGAGACAGATGTGGTGGCGAGGTTGCAAGGTGAGCAAGAACTGGAAGAGGCAGGGGTGGGTTTGTGGAGGGGCGGTTACCTGCCCTCCCCTGGGAGGGGATGAAGAAGCTCTGCTTTCTAGCCGAAAAGATGCTGGAAGGCAAAGGCCTCCTTTCCGGTAGAAGCAGCTTCACGTGGCACCCCGTGTAACATGCCTCTGTACTCCCCTTGCAGATGAAGGCGATCATAGCACTGGTGGCGGTTATTCTCCTGCTCGTGATCATCGGTGAGTAGCTCCAGGACACCCCAGCCATGTCTGGCATTGAAATATTCGTGGCACTCCGCTCCATGAGTGACACTGTGGTGCTGTTGTCCCTGGGGAAAAGCACCTGAGCCACTCCCGTTGGGCCCCACTCTGCCTTAAGCGGTCATAAATGGTGCCTGTAGAGCACTCCATGCTGCTCTTCTGCAAGGTTTAAACATGCACGCAGAAGAACAGGCTCAAATCAAGTCCTACTGACCGTTGCCAAAGAAAGCCAACATTTCCCTGCCAAGATTGTACTGATCCGGGGTTGGCACCAACTGATCCTGAGGCTGGTGGGAGTAGATGGAAGAGTTTGAGACCAGAGCAATGCCTTCCAAAGGCCTCTCCACATGTATCAACTATTTTGCAATGAGTCTGCTCCCAGCAAATGCTTTTCCCCAAAGCTGCCCGGCTGCTTAATTTTCAGCAAGTAGCTGTTGTGGCTTTGCCATTGGTCCCTTCCCCTGCCCTTCCTGGTCCCTCTGGAGCTCCCCAGAGCAGAGATGTTGCTGCTTTTCCTACTAAACAGGTAATAACAACCAGAGCGTATTTCTTCCCGGCAGAAGTAGTAATTCAGCCCTCTGCCTGCAGAAAGATGTGCTCTAGGGATCCAAGCAGCCCAGCACAGGAGCAAAACTCTTCCATGCCACTGGGTCTGGAGGGTTTTCCTCCCACTGGCCATGGCTGGGGGCATCTCTGTAACAGTTCCCATTACTTCGGCAAAACCCTTGCGGCTTGTTGTCCTGCTGACACACAGCCTGCAGTGGGAGAGGCAGAGCTGGCAGCAGGGTGGGAGTGTTGGAGAGAGAGAGACTGATGGAAAATCCCATCTGGTTTAATTTTGGGAAGCTGGAAGGAGATGAAGGTGGCAGGAAGTGTTGTCTAGCATGTGTGCAGGCAGCAGATTGCATTAGCTTGAGCTTGGAAACACACTTTCCCTTGCAACTGCTTGGTGTTTATCACTACAGAAACAGGAGGGATATCTCTGGCAGGGATCAATGTTGCATGCAAAGGTGTGTGGCTGAGAGCTTGTTTCTTTGTGTTTTCCAGTACCCATAGTCCTGAAGTACCATACCTGACGGGGCAGCTGGAGGCTTCGGTGGAGCTGGCTCTGGGATAACCAAACTGCTGTGTAATTTAAGTGAGATATCTGTATATAGCTTTGAAGTTGTTTTTCTCCAAGGAGCGAGGAGGTGGCGGCAAGTAGCCAGTTCTAACAGAGCATTTTAAGAACTGCCAAATGACACCCCCCCTTTTCTTTTTTTTGGTCAAGTACCTGCTGTCAGACTTTTTTTATAACAAGATTCAGTTCCCAAACCGCCTGTTCTGTGGAATTCTGGGTCTCTGGTTTGGAGCTGGCTACTTGCCACTACAGTTTATCTGTATATATGGTTGAGTTGTAATATTAATACTACTACTGTTTGAACAGTTCCCCACTGCCTGTTGTGGAGGGCAGAGGGGACTCTGTCCTTTCATCGGAGCAAAGGAGGGGGGAAATGTCTGAAGAGAAACATACCATTATGTTACAGGGAGCTGATCCTTCTGTGGAGAACTGCAAGGGTGTTTCTCTCTTGTTCAAAAAAAAAAAAAAAAGAAAAAAAGAAGTAATTAAGTTTTACAATCCAGAAGACTTTCTGGCCCTGCCATGGGAATGCACAAGCTCAGTGTTTTCAGTATCGCCGCTTACAGCTGTGACTAAAGACATTCCAGTAAACCTATTTTTGACTGTACATGTGGAGTTCCTGCACGTCTTCATAGTGTTCTGGAAGACATTCACAGCTCTCCACTGCCGTGAGTCTGTAGGAAAGGGCTGTTCAGTGTTTTCTATATGCACACTTCTGGCTTTTGGTTAGCCCAATGATATAAAAGATACAGCAGGAGGATGGTAACTCTCCTGAAACCAGTCCAGGGTGAACAAGCCCATTTCATATTCAGAGCCTTTCACCTTGATGTGGTGGTTGTGGTCCTGAATGCCAGCCCATTTTGCATCCCTGTGATCTGGTGGGGTGGGGGTTGTTCCCAGGCAGATGTGCTGGGATGCTTGGGGAGGCGTAGGGGCCCCTGTGCTGGACTAAACAGGAGCTGAGCTCCTCCATCTATGGGTGGGACTGCTGTGTTTTGGCTGTCTCCAACCTTGGTCTCAGGTGTCGGTGGCATTTCTGTCTGCCCTTTATTTTTGGGACCCTCATTCCTTCCAGCCCTGAGCCTGGAACTTTAACTGAGCTGACATCAGGCTCTCCTGGTTCTCTTTCTGCTGTCTCTTTTCTGATGAGAGAAGCATTGTCCTGCTTAGTGTGTGTCTGAAGTAATGTTGGAGAGGGGAAACGGTGCCCCAGAGAATTCCCAGTGCCATGTCCCAGCTTCCTCTTTTGAACCTGTCCCCAGGACCTTGTACCCAGTTTCCACCTGAGTGGTGGTGCTGCCTCATGCAGAGAAGGGGATTAAAAGTGAGCACAGCAGGCTGGAGGGTCGGATGTGATTACAAGCTCCACCTGCCCAGCTGGAATATAAATAGGGCTTTTCCCCTCTGTGGGCCCTGGTCTCTCCAGGTGGGAACCAGAAAGCCAAGCTTGGTTTTTCCTCCTGAAGTGTAGCCTGGTTTTAAGATCATGCACCCAGTGGAAGGGACAAAAATCATCTGCCTATGCCTTTGGCTATTCTCCACCTGCAAGGGAACAAGAGGGTGGATGAAGAGGGACTGTGTCTGTCTTCAGGGCGGCTGCAGGTCTTGCTGAGCTATCGGGTACTTTCTCCTGCCAGCTGGAAAGTGAGTTAACGGTGCTGCGAGCCTGTGTAATGGCTGTGCTGTGCCTGCTCTGGCCTGCCTGCTAGGGCAGGCTTTACTCCTGCTGCTGGAGAGTCCTGCCAGTGCTTCTGGCTTTCTCTCCCAGCCCCATTCTGCCTTTGCTGCTGCCACCCACAGAAGGACCTTGGTGCTGCAGCAGCGCGTCAGGACTTCATATCCCTGCTGGCACCAGGTCTGAGCAAGAGAAGTTAGTTTTGCAGTTGCTTGCTAGAGGCAAAGCCTGGCTTTAAAGCTGGGCTGAGGGCCTTGGAAAATGGGTGCTGGTAGGATGAAGGCTTCACGGTAACCCTACAGTATTAAAGAACTGCTTATAGCTGCTGCATTTGTGAGCTGCTGCTACGCCCTCCTGAGCCCTGTCCTTGCTGGGTTTGGCAGATCTCTCTCAGCAGCATGTCCTTGGGGAGAGTTTCCAGGTAGTGTTGAACTCTCCTCAGTGCAGGCACTGGCATACCACCCTGAGAAGTGCTTGTTGTTATCACCATGCCAGCAGTGTGCCGCTTCGGACAGGCGCAAACACTTTTCCAGCTGACTCAGATCCATGGAAAATGAGGTGGCAAGGTTAGCGGCCCTGACCCTGGACCGTTTGTGTCTTGTGCCTGCCTCGGACTCATCCTTCGGTACCAAAGGGACTGGATCAGGCCCACCCCAGGCACCTGACCACAGCCAGCAGGTTCTTGCCCTGGAAAAGCTGCCTTTCCTCAACGGCGCTGCCAGAGTGCTTTCGCAGCATCTCCCAGGAGGTTGGGGTGCAAATGGTTGTACTTGAGATGCAGGGCGGGGAAAGCTGCCATGGCCAAAGCCTTCAACACGCTTCCCTGGGTTGCCAGGATTAGGTGGTGATCAGTTTTGGATTCAAGTCACTGAATGCTGGGGTTGTTGTGAGCAAGAGGCCAGCTCTAGCTGTGAGAGGCACCAGCAGCAGCAAATCAACAGTCCTGGTCAGTAACTTCACAGTAATAGAATTTACTGAGCAAGTTTTATAAGAGATTTCCACCCACCCCCACCCCCCAAGGCTGAAAAGCCCATTACAATGTCTGGCCTCAGGTACGTTCTAGAGCAGTCCTCTTTATGTTCCTTTGAGATACCATGGTCTTTATATTGCAGCCTGTGCCATCCCACCCTGGACTGGTGGCAGGGAGAACTGTAGTGAGTGGAAAAGGTGGTTGTTTCCAGCAGCATCTGCATGCTTTGGGGTTGGTTTTCACCTAGGAGACGTTATAAAGGAGATTTTACAACAAAAACAATTCCTTCACCCAAGCGTTGGGTCTGTTTTATTCATTCCCTCTTTGTGCAGAAGACAGACCTCTTCATTAGCTGCTGTTTTCCACATGATTGCTTTTTTTACAGGGAACGGCATGTTTTGGCTGGAGTTGCGCGTTCCTGCTGCAGGGCTGGTTCCTCTTCCCAGGCTTGCTAGTGTGACCCATGTGGCAAGACCCTGGGGTCCCCACGCCTGAGAGCACGGGCACTGCAGGGATGGATGGCTGCAGCTCTGATGCAGGTGGGGAGAGGCCTCCCCAGTCCCAGCTCAGGAAGCTGGCCAGATCAGAGGGGAAGAAGTCCCCCCCGGGGAGTCCACTTGGAAAACAGGAGCTTCTGGGGGGGGCTGGGTCTGAGGTGGAGGGCTGGGTACTGTGGTAGGAGAGCTCCCACGACTCTGCTGCTTCACAGGGCGCTCGCTGCTCCCTGCTACCCTTTGGCTGGAGAGTACTGACACATTCCTCTAGGGCTCCACAGCAGGAGCGGCGACCGTCTCTTGACTCCCAAGTCCAGCTCTCTCCCCACTAATGTTCTTGCTACAGCCGCCAGCTGGTCCTGCATCTACCGTCAGACAGCTGGAACTCGATCTCTCCGCATAGGAGATCTGGTGTCAGAAAGCGCAAAGAGTTGCCAGAGGTCGGGGAGTAAATAGCAGCAGCGCTTGGAGCACGCTCCACTACCCCATTCCCCCCAACTACGTGTGATTCTACTTCAGGGAAAATAGGGCGAGGGATCCCCGGCCTGCCAAACTCTCGGGAAGTAAACAAGGAGGCGGCCGCCGCCGCCCCGCTGCA
>NW_008824411.1:5363954-5380104 GCF_000699105.1 Pygoscelis adeliae | reverse complement strand
GCCCTGAGGAAAGCCAGGGACGCATCCGGGCCTGGCCTGGCCTCGCTGCGCTCCCATCACCCAGCTGTTTCTGGCCTATGCTGCGTGATGGTGAATTCTCACTGGTGACACAGTTTTTAGGCAGTCCTGCTGCTGCTCCTCTGGCCCCTTGTGTCCTTCAAGCAGCAGGAGGACATGACAGCTCCTTCAGTCCAGCCCCAGCAGTTGTGGGACGCCGAGTTTTCTGTCAGCTGAAGCTTCTGATGGATCACCTTCCAGAGCTGTCTCTGGGATGGGTGTCTTAAAAGAACCAAGTGAGGAACTGAGACTTGAGGAGAATGCAGGTGTGCCCCCAGGACGCAGGCTTTCCCCCTGCTTGTCCCACCATTCCTGCCCCCCAAGAGGGCAGGGGGTGTTCAGCTCTGCTCATTTTTCTCTATGTGAGGTCTCCCCTACCACACTTCAGCCACTCTGGCCTGCCTGGGGAGAGCATGGGTTTAGTTGTTTCTGTCTGGTATGGATTGCCTCCAAGGTGAAGAACTTTAGTGGCTGGTGGATTTTTGTGATGTTCCTGTTATCGTGGAAACGTGAGAATAGGATAGAGCAAGAAAATGGGGTTGGAGGCAGTGCCTTCCTCTAGGTCTAATGTTTCCATCTCTTGGGCTTTTGCTGTAGGTTCAGGGACCTGTTATAGTAGAGGATACCTGCCTGTGCTTCAATGCCCTGGGGGGGCTTCCAGGACCGTACGTGTAAGTAAGAGGGCATTTGCTTCGCCTTTCGTGTCGTAGAGTTAGGAGCGCAGGCTGGCAGGGTGTGCTTCACGGGGGATTTTCCACACACCAGGAACAATAGGGTCAGGGAGGTGATTACTGATCTGTATCCTCAGCTTCATCCTGCACCCCAGGGGCTGGACTTGAACTCCTTGAGCCCTGCTGTAAGTCACGGGGCAGGACAAGAGAGACAGACCCAAATTGTTGTCTCTGGCTCCCGATCTATGGTGCCTGCTCTTGCAGCCAGCTTGGGAACCTGGCCCCACAGTGGGCTCTGCGTAGTTAAGGCACCATGCATTCAGGACTCTGGGATGAGGGTCCTATAGGTGCTCATAGGGAGTGCTTTAATCCAGCAGATAACAAGGTTATCACATTACAGTGTAACTCCTGTAATAAAATACTGCCTTAGCTCCTGGAGTTAATTTTTAGTGTGATTAATTCTTCCAAACTGTCTCTGCTGACCTAAACAGAGACATAAAAGCTTTATATGATGAAGCTGGCACTAGAACGAGGTGTAAGATGTGAACAAGTTGAGTTGAGAAATGTATTTCGACATGTCAGTGCTCACGAGTGGGAACTGGGTTATTTACATAGACCCCAGTACTGCAGTAGATTAAATACCCTGCTGCTGTTTTCACTGTGTCCCATTCAGTTTAAGACCTAACTCTGTCATTATTGGTAAATAGTCCAGAATGAGGTGATCTGACAGCACATTTAAGAGGGATTCAAAGGGCTATGAAAATGTAGGCAACAACGTCTCAAGGATGCCTGTATTTCTGAGAAAAAATAGCAAAAATTAATCTTTCCTCTCTTCTTCCTCTTCAGAAAATGGTTCCTGGAAAAACTCAAACCAGAAGGTACTGCCTCCCGTGTTACTGCTCTGCATGTAACTCGGTCCTTTCCAAATGAAATGGATCCCTGCCTGTGCTGGGTTCTGCTGACCGTGCTTGCCCACCGTGCTGCCTGTTTCATAGCTGGTTCCTTTCCTGTCTGTCCAGCTCTGTCCCTTCGCATTCTCTCCTTGAGCCTGTTCTGTGCCCTTCTTCACGGGATGTTGTTTCCCCCAGTAGCTTCAGAATCATCCCTGGATTCCCAGACTCCTGCCTCTGCAGGCTGGTGGCAGGGCTTGTGGGAACTTCTTGTTTGTCACCAGTGTGACCTGGAAGACCTGCTGCTCCCTTTGGCTTCTGTGCAAGCCCCTCTCCACTAACGCTCACTTCCCTTGGCATGCAGTGACTTGCCTTTGATCCCGCGGTTAGGAGTGTGACTGCAAATCCCGCACTGGCGTCACAAGCATGAGTGTTAACCATGCTAATTCAGAGTGGGCTTTAGTCCTCTCTGGCACTGCGCACTGGTTTGCTTCCACTCCCAAATTAATAGCGGGGCCCTGCAGCTCACGCTGTGTTAGATCTGAGGCCCTGGCTTCAGTCATACAAGGGACTGGGCCAAGAGCATCCTTGTGGCTGAGCTTTGCCACCCCCTGTAGTTCTTCCTCTCCCTTGTGGGTGTGAATGCAGAACGCTCCCTCGATCCGTCTCTAGGTGGGTGTGTTGCGCTCCGAGGGAACGGCAGTAACGCCGGGATCCTTTCTGTGTCGCTCAGGCCTGTACAAGCTCCTGGCTGGGTTTGAAGACAAATCTGCCTACGCTCTCTGTACCTTTGCGTTCAGTACTGGAAACCCAGAGGAGCCAGTGAAGCTCTTCAAAGGCCAGACTCATGTAGGTGGTGTGCCTGGGAAGGGAAGATGCTGAGGGGGAGGGCTGTAATGTGAATTTCATAACGGCATTGGCTCTGTTGAGGACCCCGGGTCATTGAACGCCCCTGGGTCTTCTCCATGTTGGGAACAGGCTGAGGGAGAGCGCAGCTGGTGGGCGGTGGGTGCTGAATGCTGCAGCCCTTTCGCCTGTACGTACCAAACGCTTTGCACGTTACCTCAGGCTCTTCAGCCCCCTCATCTCCCTCTGGCAGGGTTGTATTTGAGTGCAGTTGTTAGCTCTGTTAATTGGGGGGGGGTAAAGGGGCTGTCAACATAGGGCAGCGTGATGGAGCACTGAGTTTGGGACTGCTAATTTTGTTTACGTCCTGGGAATGGGGACAGTACCCCATACTGAGCCTTTGGTGACCACGCGTGAGCTGTGGCTGCGTGTAGCTCTTCAGTCTGTGTCTGAAATGCGACTGTGAGGGAAGTGCTGCAGAACCACAGCCTGCGGGGCTTTTTTGCTTTCTCATGGCAGGGGCTGATAGTGGAGCCCAGAGGCCCTCGAGATTTTGGCTGGGATCCCTGCTTTCAGCCGGACGGCTACAACCAGACGTAAGTGGTGTTTTACCTACGGCTCTTTATGTAAGGAAAGCCAGGGTTGAGGTTGCCTGTGGAGAGGAACCTGCTTACGAGGAAGGGTGGCAGGGAGAAAACGCCCTCCTGGATCTGAACGTGGTGGGTTATGGGGAACCCCCAGGTCAGGATGAGGGTTGTTGGCTTTGCCAGCGTGCCACTACAGACGCTATAGTTGAGCAGGGAGACGGCGAGCAGAGGGGGAGCTCTTGGTGACTGGGGGACGTGTGCCGTAGCGTCTCTGCTGCTGAGACTTGTGCTTTCTCTCCCCTCCAGTTACGCCGAACTGCCCAAGGCAGTGAAGAACTCGATCTCGCACCGTTACAGAGCGCTGAGCGAGCTCTCCGCTTTCTTTCTTCAAAGCAGCTCGACAGAGCCCTGCTCTGGTCCCAGCTAGCCCCCCTGGGCTGCGGGCACCCGCTGTTGTCCGTGTCGCGTACCGCCCTGGGAGAGCTCTGCTCCGCTGCGGGCTGACATTAAAGCTGCTCTTTCTGAACCCGCCGGATTGCTTTAGAAAATAATAAATTCAAGGATAACTTGTGACTGATCTCAAAGCTCACTGTTAAAAATTCTTCTGGATTCTCTGAAATACTTATAACAACTTTTATTAGATTATATTCCTGACAAGGAATGTACTTTCTTGGCCGTAAAGCAAAGCTGTGGCGGTGGGATACAAACCCAGTAGACGGGGAATCGAAGCAGCCGGTCTGTTCGCTCTAGGCTTAGGCTGGAGTCCAGCAAAGCTTGTTTTAAACATGGCACTAATTGGAGGGCAAAACTAATCACATGAAAATTTCTAGCTCTTTCAGGGAACCTGTGAGTACCGAGCTGCTTCAGCCAGCTGTATCATGAACTTGCTACGCTGCTCAGTGGCACTCGCTTAGAAGCTTTTTTGCCTCTTCAGTTACAGTATCTTGCCATTACCGTGTTTGGTGTTCAGCTGCAGGGTTCTCCGGGCACTCGCTTTCACATGCCGATGCATCGGCCTTAGGTCTGTTCTTCGTATCAGTAGTGCCAGCCCCTGGCTGGTGCAATCGTAATATTTCTCAGTTTAATTTCAGTAGAGATAGTTTAAAACTCTCACGCTAGCTAAGGATATTGACTGTCTGGATTGGCTTTTTCATTAGGACAATTCTTTAACTGTAAACTGAGTTTCTGCTAATTTTCACACCAGTCTAGAATCCGCCTCCTGGGCGGCGAGCTCTGTGCCGCCGTCCTGCGCTGACGCAGGCGATGCGAAGCCCCCGGTGCGCCGTAGCAAGAGAACAGGAGAGACCCGCGAGTTACCCTGGGACGGGGAGCTCCGGGGGTTAAAACATCCACGTCATCCCCGAAAGAGATGCAGCAGATGCATCGCTTCTGTGCCCCTGTGACTTTTCTATATGGAAGTCTTATCTTAGGGCCCCGGAGAGTGGGTTTGCAGGTGCCGCGGGTGTGGTTGTCACAGAAGGCTCGCGGCTGTGGCTGATATTTGCTCGTAAAATGCTTTGGGGCACGTTTCCAGGGCGTTCTCGCCATCATGCCGCTCTTGTACCGCTCCCCAGGTTCTGGTGGTGGGCTGCGGGAACTCGGAGCTGAGCGAGCAGATGTACGATGTGGGGATGTGCGAGGACATCGTGAACATCGACATCAGCGACGCAGTGATCCGTCAGATGCAAGAGCGGAGCGGGAGCAAGCGGCCGAAGATGAGCTACCTGCTGATGGACATGCTTCAGATGGACTTCCCTGACGCCCACTTCCAGGTGGTCCTGGACAAAGGCACGCTGGATGCCGTCCTCACCGACGAAGAGGAGGCCACTCTAGCCAAGGTGGACAAGATGTTTGCTGAGATCAGCCGGGTCCTGCAGGTAGGAGGGCGCTACTTCTGCGTCTCCTTGGCTCAAACCCATGTCCTGAAGAAAGCGGTGAAATACTTCTCCCAGGAAGGCTGGGTCGTGCGTGTCCATCAGGTGGCCGGCAGCGGGGACAAGCAGCAGTTTGTCCTACCAGTCTTCGTCTACGTCATGACAAAGTTCAGGAAGATCCCTGGCTCAGCACCGCAGATCTTGGAGATCTGCCCGGAGGAGCAGGACAAGCCGATGCGGGTGGAGAGCGTGGAGCGGCTGGTGGCGGCGGTGAAGGACAGGCAGCATTACGCCCTGCTCTGCAGCCAGCTGAGCAAAACCCCCTGCGGGGAGCAGGTTTCCCTGGATCTGTGTGACAAAGAGAGTGGGAGGCCTCGCTACACGCTGCATGTGGTTGACAGCCCCTCGGTAAAACCTTCCCGGGACAATCACTTTGCCATCTTCATCAGTGAGTACCGCCTCTCCTGCCTGCAATGAGACGGTGCTCTGGCCAGGAGCTGCAAAACAGCCAGCAGTCCTGGCCCTGCTGAAATCAGGGCTGGAGAGGGAAGTAACCCACCTGTGCAGGGTTTGGTTGATGTTTTAGTCCTGGCTTTGCGGTGGGACATGTGTTTGCCTGATGGTGCAAGCAGCGATCTGGCACAGAGCTTGCTGGCTGAGCGGATGCCCATCTGGCAGCAGAGGGACACTGCCTGCCCTGCCTCCAAGGTGGTGATTCCTGCCTTGGTGCTGGTGACAGCCACTGTAAAGTGTCGCTGCATAAAGCCAGAGTGCAGCGGACGCAGCTGGAAAGGCATCTCTGGTCTGCGTGGGCGTCCTGACTTGCCAGGGCCAGGTGGCTTGGGGCCGCGCTTCGCTTTTGTGCTTGCACCTCGAGGACACGTGTCGGGCTCTGGCAGCAGCACTGTTCCCTCCCTGCGCGCCTGCAAAGCTGGGGCTTAGCACAGCCTGGAGACGGGTCATGAGGCTGTTGGACGCCCCCTTCTTATGAGGCGTGGCTTTTCCAGCCTCCTGCATGAGCCTGCCCAAAGTGGGGAAGGTCCTGGCTCTCTTGATGGTTGCAGAGCATGGGTCTAGGCACGCAGTGGTACCTCCTCATGATGTCTTGCCATTTCCTGCGGCTCCTCTCTTGGAGGCTGGGGTGGTCGCTTGGGGACCAGGACTGTCCCAGGCTGATGGCAGCCCCTTCTGCAGTCCCGCAGGGCAGAGAAACCGAGTGGCTCTTTGGGATGGAGGAAGGGCGGAGGCAGCTGGCCACCAGCGCGGGCTTCGGGCGCCTGGTCACTGTGGCCCTGCACAGGGAGCAGCACTACGAGGGCATGGCTGGCATCCAGGCGGAGCTGTCAGGGAAGGTGATGGAGCTGGCCCCGCCGGGCCTCCCTGCCCGGCAGCAGGTGAGCCCCACCGCCCGGCCCCCTCACTTGGCTTCCCCAAAACTGGGGCCAGGCTGGCTCTCCGCCAGCAGCAAGTTCCCTCTTCTTCAAGGGAGATGAAGCTGCAGTGTGTGAGCTGGCTGCCTTGGTGGGGAGGAGACTGGCCTCAGGTGTAGCTTCTCTCGGTTTTCCCTCCAGCTGGCTGCCTTTGCTTGGAGGCAGGATTTGAGGTGCATGTGTGGCAGGATTCAGTGTGAAGTCCTTGCCCTCCAAAACCCAGCATTCCAAGAAAATCAGGCATCCCGAAACCCTAGAGCATCTAGCCCCTTCTTAATCCTGGCTTTAACTTCTCCTGTCCCTTCTGTTTCCTTCTTCCTGCCCCAACTTCCCAAATCTGAGCTCTTGCAAGAAGTCCTGGGGTGTTTGCTCCCTGTACCCCAAGACGTGTATGGGAGGGAAGCTGGTCTCCCATGCGCTGGTCCCCAGCTCCCCTGTGGCTGCCTACAGCATATCCTGCTGCTCCTGCACTGTGTCCGCTTTGTCCCGGCTGTTTAGCCGTGGTCAGGATAGCGGGAATGCCAAGGTCTGTTCCTGTGGCCTTTTCTTCCTCACACCAGTCCCTGTCCTCCCTGCAGGTGCCCTTCCTGTCTGTGGGAGGGGACATCGGGGTGCGGACAGTGCGGCACCGTGACACCAGCCCCCTGAGTGGGGAGTATGTCGTGGAGGATGTGAAGGGGGATGGCACCTGCTACTTCCGCCGCCTCGTCTTCCTCTGTAACAGGAACGTGGTGCAGTCAGAGGCTCGGCTCCTGGCCCGCACGCCTCTCACAGGTATGTGGGGCAGGTGAGGCAGCCAGGAAGGGGCAGGGGCCAAGGGTGACTTTTTGGTGTGGCAGAGTGAGATCGATACAGGAGGAAGATTAAAAGTCCTGCTGGGATCTGCCTGCCTTGTCCCAGAGCAGCTATGGGAGTGTTTTATACTCTGCTGCTTGCCTTGGGGGTGGGACAGGCTTTGGGGGTCTGCAGAAAGCACCCCTGTCTCCCACCATGCCTTACCAGCCGATGCCTCCTGATGTTCAGGCCAGAAGAAACGGAGGAAGGACAAGAAGAAACCCAACCCCACTGAGCCACCTGCAGCCATTGACAAGAGCTACCTGTGTTGCGAGCACCACAAAGCCATGGTCGCAGGGCTCTGCCTGCTGGGGGGCCCTGACCCCGTCCCAGGTAGCAAGGCCGGCAGTGGGAGGCTGTGCGGGGGGCAGGTGTGCGTGTGTCCCTATGCCACAGCTCCTTGGGGAAGGGCTTTCCTGGCCAAGGTGCCTCATGCACCCTTCCTGAAGCGGTTTGGGGCCGGCGGGTGGGACGAGCAGTGGGAGCGTGGCCATCCTGGTGGCTCATTGGGTGCTCTCCATTGGCAGGAGCCCTGCTGGCGGTGCTGGTGGTGGGACTCGGTGGGGGCAGCCTGCCCCTCTTTGTCTGTGGGGGCCCGGGGGGGGCAGCCTGCCCCTCTTTGTCCACGACTACTTCTCGCAGGCCCGTGTGGCTGTGGTGGAGATCGACCCCTCCATGCTGGAGGTGGCCACGCGCTGGTTCGGCTTCTCCGAGGGCGACCGGATGCGGGTCCACATCTCTGATGGCCTGGACTATGTGGCCAAGCTGGCGGCTGAAGGTACCATCTTGCAGAGCATCCCGGGTGCCCCATCAAGCCCAGTGGGTGACATGCTGGGGACAAGAGTCCTGGGCTGCTTTCACCCTCTGCTTCCCATCCCTGCCCATCTCCTGCCATGTGTCATGAGCTCCGGCCTTGCCAAGTCTCTGCAGTTCACAGGCCTGCCCTTACCAATGTGTGCAGGGAACCTTAGATTTGCTGCCTCCCCCAGCACTGAGGGGTGCTGCCGTGGGTTTCCTTTGGAAAGAGAAACCCCAGGAGAGAGAAGCAGCTCTAACATGGCAGAGGGGATGTCTTGACCACCCCATTCGTTGCCTCCCCACCATGTGTGGCTCACCTCTGTCCCATGGCATAACAAGTCTCTGCGCTCCCTCCTGCAGCCCCAGCCCAGTACGACGCCATCATGTTTGATGTGGACAGCAAAGACCTCACGGTAGGGATGAGCTGCCCACCCCCAGCCTTCGTGTAAAAGCCCTTTCTGCAGAAAGTTAAAACCATCCTCAAGCCAGAAGGTAGGAGGGGACATCCGACTGTGTCCCTGCGGCCAGGCTGGCCGGTCCTGTGCGAGTAATGGGGCTCTGCCACTGTTTCTCATCCTGGAGAATAGCGGCTGCGGCCAGGATTGCTGTGTGGCATCCGCCGCTCCTTGCAGGTCCTGGATCCTGGTGTTTCAGTGGGCGTTGTGACAGCAGGGAGCAGGGTGGAGCGGGTGGCCTGTGGTGCTGCTGGGTCAGGCAGGCTGAGTCACCCTGGGGGGCCAAGAAAGGTTGCAGGAAGGCGGAGGGTGTAGGCGGTACCTGGGAACAGATTGTGTGGCCACCCACGACCCGCGTGGCGGCAGGGACGTGGAGCCGGGCCAAGGGCACCAGGGGGGATGCTGGTACTCCTTGTGCTGCCACGGGGAAGACGTTTGCACCAGGGTGGCACCGATTCAGCTGCGTTCCAACAGGGAGGCGGGGAGCAGGGCAGTGTCCGTGGGCTGGTCTGAAGTCCCATCCCTCTCACCCTGCTGCAGGAGTCTTCGTGCTCAACTTGGTGTGCCGCGACGCCCAGCTGAAGGAGTCTGTCCTGGCGACCCTCAGGGAGGTCTTCCCGCTGCTCTATGCACGCTGCATTGAAGGGGAGGTCAATGAGATCCTGTTCTGCCAGCCCAGCCCCAAGGGCCGTCAGGACCCCACAGAGCTGGGGGCACGTGCCCGGGCACTGGAGGGGGCCCTGCGGCAGCCTGGGCGCCCCTGGGACAGCTCGTACGTGCTGGCAGACATGCTGCAGGCTGTCAAGATCCTCTGAGAGGGGCTCCGATGCCGCTTGAACGAGGGAGGTCCTCGCGTGGATGCTGTGGCCCCGCAGTGGAGGGGTGCCCGTGGCTGGGACTGCTGCCCCTGGGGGGCCGGTTCTGGCCTGGGTCTGCCTGAAGGATGGGACTGGCACGGGGAGGCACTCCCCATAACATGGCTCCCCGGGAAGGGGTCCAGGACCATGGAGGGCTGTGCAGCCTGAGGGGCAGCGCTGGGGTGTTGAGGGGAGGAAGGTGCTGTGGGACTGGCAGGACTGTGGGTTTGGGTCTGTCCCCCTTGCTTTCCTGTTGTGGGAAAAATGTCCTTCCGACCATCCTCTTCCCCTCCAGCACGGCTCCTTCCCTCTGATGCTGTCTCTCCCCGTATCTCCAGCATCCCTGGTCACTGGTGTCTGTGCAGAAGCCCCAGCCCTGCCCCAAGCCTGGTTGTGGACGTGTGTGGGTGGGCTGAGAGCTGTGAAAATAAAAGTGCTCAGGGCTGCTCTGAGGCCCGCAGTGCTTTGCTAGGTTTATTTCTGCAGTGCCCAGCACCCCTGGAAAAGGTACAGTCACCTCCACTCCTCACGGGCACATCCTAGGTGCAGGCAGCTGCCCCTTGTACCCAGTGCCCCCTCCTCACTCACCTTCCCCAAACCGGACCCCACCATGTGCCTGCCCCTCTTCTGCATCTCTCCAGCCATCACCACTGTGAACTGGGACCTGTAAACCCCCTGGGCCCCCAAAGCCGCCTTCTCCCCTCTGCCCCCCTGGGGAGCAGGGACCCAGCCATGTGCTCAGACCCCTGGGGACACCAACCTCCTCACCCAGCTGGTGCAGGTCAGCCTTCCTGCGGGATGAAAAGGCAGCAGGAAAATACCCATCAGGGTGTTCCCACATTCCCGCCCAGGCGGCTCATTTTGTCTCCTGAGGGTTTCAAAGCCTGGTCCCTCCCTGCGACGTTTAGCTGAAGAGCTGACCCATGTGTCCTGGCTGGTTACAGAGCATCTGACCTGCTGGTGGTCCCATGTTCATTAGAAGTCATTTGGTGGGGGGCTTGTCTTTCTCCCCTGCAACAGCTGGTACTAAAATGAATCTGAGACATACCAAAGTGACTGGCTTGCAGACATCAAGGTGGCAACCTACTGAGGCACCATGATGCTTTGCTACTGACCCAGCACCCTCACCCTCTGCTACCTTCTGCCGCTGGCACCCTGAGCGAGGACATCTTTCTGGCAGCTGCTTCCCAAAGCAAGCCGTCCCCAGCCACCTTTCCACAGCCCAGGGTGGTAACTGTACACCAGAAGCAGCTCCGGGAGGGAATCTGACTTAGCTGTTGGCATGGAGGCAACAGCAGCTGCATCTCGGCATTGCTGCCGGAGCCATCTCGCCAGCTTTGCAGCTCGCACACCCTGTCCCACCCAGGGTGGTGGTGGGCTGCAACTTATCAGCCTCTCCTTCCTCAGCAGGACCCAGCTCTCCTCCACCTGTGGGAAATCCTCCTTCATTTGGAAAACCGAGTGAGAGGGTGCATGAGCCCGAGGGTTTGCAGTTCCCCAGCCCCATGGGGGCCATGAAAAGGGCACCCCAAGGGCTCTCACCCCTTGAACCAGTGGGGACCGTGGCCACTGTGCTGATGCAGGAGATGGGGCTGTTTGTGCCCAGAAGGCACTATGGCAGCCGTGCTGACAGCAAGCATGCCCCTCTGATCAGCAACTGTGGCTATATTTTAATTTGTCAGCAGGTTCTGCTTTGGAAACCACTCTATTCAGATCCCTTCTCCGATGCTCCCTTATTCCCCTTCACACAGAGGGACAAATCAGTGCCCTACTTTCTCCCTGGGCTGGCCTGCTTCTACGCAGAGGGAGCAGATGCTTTTTCTAAATAAGCGCTTTTGGTGGTTCCCAGGTGCTGGAGAGCGCCCCGCTCCCTGCCTCAGATAAAGGATGGCAGCATGGGTCCATGCCCTCTGTATGTTGCTCACCACCAGGTCGCTCCTCTGCGCTGCAGTGTGTTTGGGGCAGCACGTGGTCGCTGGTCAATGGGAGAGACAAGGCTGGAGCTTGAGCTGGGTGGAAGGCTGCCTGCCCCCATGCAGTTAGTTTCTAAAGCTCCTCTGTGATGAGCACTTTTTTGAAAGATATCTATTATCCATCCAGCTTAGCGATGGCAAATTTCTCAACTGGATCAGCAGTGCTCCATTTAGTCTATTTTTAACTTAGTTTTCAATTCTCAACATAATTCCAATGACATAGGTTTGTGTGTGTGCCCTTTATTTTACCGAAACCATCTCCTTTCTTCCCCAGGAGCTCATACAAAGGCTGCATTCATCCCTCCCTTGTCCACTTCTGCCTTTCTGTTGTGCTTCCTAATCGCTGTGTAATGCCACATCCTGGTGGAAAAACAAAAGCCATCTATTAGAAACAACGTAAGGATGAAATCTCAGTTCATTGCAGCTGTCCTTGCAGCTACTGACAGCCCTACAAGTTTGGTCTGGAAATACATTTCAGCTGGAATATTGGCAAATTCATGAGTGCTGCAAATACCTG
This sequence comes from Pygoscelis adeliae, assembly GCF_000699105.1. Lineage (NCBI taxonomy): Eukaryota > Metazoa > Chordata > Aves > Sphenisciformes > Spheniscidae > Pygoscelis > Pygoscelis adeliae. The sequence continues at coordinate 5,368,315 of NW_008824411.1, read as the reverse complement.
AAATCCTCCTCTGCAGGTAAAATGCTCTGAGGCTGGAATAATTGATATGTAGTAAATATTTCTCTCCTGGCAGCCAAAACATGCAGCTAATGTATATGTTTGGCAACTGTGTTTCTGTTGAGTATTTTGGCAATATACTCATGTTTACACCCCTTACTCCTCACTTCCTTCCTTTGCAGCGTAGGCATGCTGTAAGCGGCGGGATAGAAACAAGCACTGCTGTCACTTAGCAACCTCCGCTGGCTTTGAGATGTTGACTTTTTTTCCTTTCTGGATTTCCCAGCACAAAAAGAGACGGCTGTGTAACTATCGTATGGCTCAGGCGTGAGGCTGTAGCCAGCTGGGGATGCTTTGGTCTGGTCCAGCCTGAATCCCTCTCGGAGCATCACATCCATGTCCTGCTGCTGCTCCAGTGAGCGAGGCACTGGGAGTTGATGGGTCAGCCCTGGGTTTCGTGATCTTGGGTGGAGGGATGCAGCTGGTCATGCCCAGGGTGACACGACACCCATGCTCTTTGGCCCAGGGTGACTCTGTGGCCAGGCAGCTGGCAGGACGGCGAAGCTACGAGGTAGGCAATGGTGGGGTGCCACACATATACCCCATATGGTATAACCTCCTCAGGTGTCCCAGCCCAGATCCCTGCTCTTGCAGGAGGACTGGAAGTGGCTGGGCTCTCAGGAAGAGGATGGAGGTGGATGGGGGACATACTGTCACCAGCTGGAAGTATGTCAAGCAGCTGGGAGAGATTTTGCCATAATAAAAGCTGCAGGGACTGAGTGCTGAGGCTGATTCCCTCCAGCTGGGAAGAGCTCTGCTGGGGTGAGCCTGGCTCTGCTGGCTGGGGCTGCTGCTGCTGCCTGGGCATGGCAGGGTCACAGCACAGCAAGGGCTGCAACAGCCACATCATGGAGGGTGGAAGCACCTTGGAAGTGTTTTGTCCATGAAATCTTCCCTCGGGGAAGCACTTGGCTTGCCTGGCTTTGTGACCAAGGAAGAAGGCATGCTGCCAGGCTGCAGTGAGGGAGTACGGCTCTTTCCTGGGGTGCTCAGGGCTGCAGGCAAACATCTCTGTGGCCTGCAATGCAGCACGGTGGCCTTTTTCTACCCTGGAGCTGGATGCACCCAACTAAAGGATGCAGCTGGAGGTCACAGGGCAAGAGAGAAGCCACCATGCTGGACAGGACAGGGGTTGGGGTGTCACTGTCCTGCGATCTGTGAGTCAGCAGTGCCACAGGCTGCAGGGGAGAGGCAGAAAGCACCTCCTCTTTACAGGGGGAAATGCTGCAGCCGCTACTTCTAATCACAGCTCTGCAGCCACTCTGGCTTTCTTTCACTGGCTTTAATTCTATCCTTTGTAGCTTCAAGGTCTGAGCAGATAGGCAGGCATAATGCTGACTGGCCGGTTCATGCCAGCACTGTGGAGCCAGGTGCTGCTGACAAGCTGGAGCTCCCCCATGCACAGGGCTCCTTGCCCACACCTCCTCCTGCTTTGTGCCGATCAGCTGCCTGAAAAGCTCTGCAAGACTCTGGGTTTGTATCTGAAGCAAGAAGGAGGTGAGAAAGGTCCCTGGAGAGAAGATCATGCGTGAAGGAGCCTGCCTCTTCTAAATGCTTCCTTGGGGGAGGACGCAGCCTCGTCTGTGCTCGGCTCCCCCCAGGGTCCTGCCTGCTCTCCTGGCAGGGGAGCGTGCCTGGCTCTTCACTGCAGGCATCTGCAAATCTCTGTTGTAGTTTATATATAACCCATTTTTCATGAAGGAAATTGTACCGGCATGTGTTTATAAAGCAGCCTGGGGACCTGATCCAAATGTCCTCAGTTTTAACGTCACGCTGCCTGGTTAGGAAGAAGCGCCTGTGGGTAAGTTTGTGGGCTGAAATGCTACAGCTGCGCCCTGAAATCAGACTTCTTTTGCCTTATATTTTTCTGGAAGTCAGGGCAGGACAAACTTGCTGTCAGTAGGCTTGATCTGAAATGCACTGGAGGTATTGGCAGGGCTGGGGGCCCCAGGCAGGCTGTGCTGGAGCTGGTGACATCTGGAAGCGAGCAGACTGCGCTGATGGAGTCAGCAGTGTTGGTGTGCCACCCTGGGGAGCAGGGCACCCTTCCCGCAGCACGGGGGAGAGGTGGTCGGCAAAGGTCTTCTCTCCTTGCCGAGCCTGTCACGTGGCGAAAGGAAATGATAAATATCGTGGGGCACAACTGAGTGCAGGGTAAAAATAGAGTGTGTTTAGCTGGCTAACCAGTGAGCAATACAGCTCTGTGCTCCTGGGGATCGCACCTGGTTGCTCCCCAAGAAAACAGTTTCTCACATGGCCCTCTGATGCTGGTTTCGGTCTTTTTTTTCAGGGTTATTCATTACAAGAAGCTTTGCAATGGTCTCTGCTAGTACTGCCCCTGTTTCCTTTAATTTAGCCACTCTGAATCTCGACAAATTCAGAAAGCCAGGCTGGGCTCCACATGGGGGTTTGGAACAGCAAGCTGCCTGGAGAAGTCGGTTAGAAAAAGCAAAGGCCTGAAGATATGCTTGAGTGCCCTTCCTTTCGTCTTCACTGCTCTCTTGGAGTTGTTGGAAAAACAAGCACGCTCGTGATAACACGGGCATGCATAATGAAAATATTTGTGCTTTTTCTAGGAGGTGGGAAGTCTATACTTGGCTGCTTGTGGCTTTTTTCTGGGGGGGAGAGTGGATTTTTATAAGTGATGGAGTCGCAAGGTGACTGTGGTCACTTAGAGCTTTAACTCAGCTTCAACAGACAAAAAAGTTTGGTTTGGAAACTTCACAGACTTTGGGGAATAACTCAAACTTTTCCTAACCATAGATGTTTTCTTTTTTTAATTGTGGAAGCAAACAAAGATGTAATTTAAAGACCTAATGGAAAGGACAGTTCCCTAGGTTATCAATTTGAAGGTGCGCATAGCGTTGCTTCCGAGGCATCGTGCCTTTTTTAATCTTCATTCATCTCTTGTGGAGATGCGATCCTATCGCCAGGCTGCTCTTCTACTGATCTAATTATTTCACTGGGGCAGCTCAGAGTGCTCCAGCACTCAGATGGGGCAGATTTGGCCAGAACATTATACTGTTCTTCCTGACTTCCAGCCTTCATAGAAACCCAGGAACCGGAGGAAGGCCAGGCAGCTATGCTAGTGCCTCCTGGCATAGCCTGCTCACTCAGGAGTGGAGAAAAAAATAACCATGCTGCTAATTGGCATAATTATGTCAATAACCCCCAGGCCCCATCTAGATAGAAATGATTGCAAGGCTTTTCCTAGAGGCTGTGATGCTGGGGAGGTAATCTTCTAGAGAAGCTATCTCTGCATTATGCCGATTAAAAAACTTTTTAGCCAGAGCTAAAGCAAACTGTTCATTTGTTTCCAGGGTTAGAAGTCAGTCTGTTGTAGAGAGTAATTTTTACACTTATTGAGAGCTCTGGCCAAGAAGTTTTGATAATCCTCCAGATCGTTAGTATCTGTCAGCCTGTGGGATGTTCGCAGTTCCCTTTTGTTTTGCTTTTCATGCTGAGCGAGGCCGGTGTCTGGTATAATACAGAGGATAACTTTTATCGCTGCAGGACTCCAAAGCCTCTGTTTTGGATATTTTTGTGTTGTGACTGCTGCCAGTAATCACAGATAAATCTCATCTCTGTTGTTCGCCTGTGCTTTTAGCTCAGCCTCAGTATGCATTTTTAATTGAACCCACTGCAATGATGTGTTTTGGACCTTATTATCTCTTCCCAGCCTGTTCCTAAACCACCCACCTGCTACCAGCCCTGCTGGACCCGGCTTCTTGGGCCTGCCCTGACATGGTTCCGGTGAATGCATGTCTGACCCTGGCAGCGCTCCTGCCCATGGCTGAGCATTGGTGCCATTTGCCAGGGCCCCTCACGTGCTGCAGGGATGGATTGTGGATCCCGCTGCTCCTGTTCCCATCGCAGGTGGGAACCGGGAGGAATTCAGCCACTGGGACTGCTCCAAAATACCCTGTTAGGCAGATTGGGAAGCGCTGAAGCCAGCTGTCTGCCAGGTCCCGTGCTGGCATGCGGGACCCAGATCCGCCATGTGCTCCCGGTTTGGCCCTGTTCCCAGTTTGGTGTCGAAGTCGCAGAGGAAAAGTGCATGCAAACCTCCACTGGGTGCCGGAAGATGGCACAGCTGGGCACAGCCCTGTGCCAGGGGCTCACAGGGGACACCGCAGCCCTTTCCACCAGCGGGATGGCGTGGCCAGCTGGGGTCGGGGCTCTTGGGGGAGAGGGGCAGCGTGGCAGTCTCATGGGTTGGTGCGCGGACCTGGGCGAACCGCGGTCCTCGTGCCCAAGGGTCCCAGCACCGGGGCCAGCTCGTCCACGTGCGGGGATGAGCCCAC
>NW_008824411.1:5361592-5363220 GCF_000699105.1 Pygoscelis adeliae | reverse complement strand
TGATTTGCGTGCTGCGGGGAAGCCGCCGCAACTCCGGTGCGAGCGCGTTCGTGTGCCCGGTGGGGGGGAGGTTCACCACCATCTGGGGAAAAAAAGGTGTTTAAAGCCCCAAATCCTAATTACTGTGGGGGTTCTGAGTCTGGTCGGTTAATGGTTCTCATACCATTGCTTACACTTTGTGCCGTCCTAACGTGCATGTGGGTGTTAGCATCTTTTCTAAAAATTACTGAAAGAAGAAAGGGGAAGCCTAATGATTCAGGTGGTCCTTTCAACAGACTACGCCTCTGAAGATCTCCTGAGTTAAACATGAACTTCACATGCTGTTTCATAAAGTTCCTGCTGCGTTTGCTGCAAATAGCGTGCGGGCTTCTGGAGGGAGGTGGTGTTTTCAGAGCATAGCTGCAATCGTTAGTCTGCATGTAGGATCAAAAGTACTGTTGTATGTCAGTGACTGGGGAACTTTCATGTGCAGAGATCTTCATTAAAGGTAATATTAAATGCTGTGTCTCTCCACAACCTGGCCACGTGTCAGACTGCAATAGCTCTTGATATACAGTATAAAAATACTATACAATTGTTCTTTATCTCCACTTCAGAATTTACTCTTACTGTGTTAAACGTCAATTCTTCCTCTTCTTTCTGCTTGAAGACTGTAGCTAACTATTGAGGTTGACAGTACCATCAGTCTCTCAAGTTTAAAAAGCACAAGTGGGATCCTCAGAAATCACTATTGGCTGTCAAATTATTACAGTTTTCTTTAAGCAAGTCTTTAAAAAGTATTTTTGTAACCTTTTGACTTTTTGATCTGTGTGTCCACGAAGCTGTGCAAAATACATGTGCTGACGAGGAAAGGCATCTTCATCTTTCCTGTCAATAAGGATATTTCGGTCCCTGTGGCAAAGCCTTGTCTGGGGTGGCACCCACCTGGGATCGGGGCTGAGTGTGGTGGGCTGTGGGCTGATGTCTTTCTCTGGATCCAGCTGTGCTGATGGAAGAGGTTACTGCTCCCAGATGCTTGTTATTGCTCCCCTGCTAGAGGGATCTGCTCCATCTGATCCGCAGGTGGAGCTGTCCCTTTGAGTGCAGCGCACTCCCACTCCTGCCGCCTGAATGAGCCTGGCTAGAGCAAAAGGTGAAAATGAGCAGTTTGTGCTAATCTGGCCCATTGGACAAGAGGCTGGAACCAGCTGCACAAGTGAGACATGGACATTTCTAGGAAGAATTATGAAGAAAATCTAAGGGCAATGACTTTTTTCACCCACATAGTTATTCACCATGCAGCCTGTAGACACTGCAAGAGAGTCTCTTCAGAGAAGAGCTTGCAGACTACTGTGAAGCATCAGAGTGTCTCTGTCACACGGGATCTGGCATTTGGATTCCTTCAACCCTGTCTCAGAGTTCCACATCGTTGTTTTATGCAGTAACTTGAGATACAGTATCAGCTGATCTGTCGTACCTCCCTACTTGCAAGCTTGGAGCCTATTGCAAATGTGACATTAAAATGCATTACCTCAAACCCATTCCGTGAGACCGAAGCAACTATGTTTTACTCATGCCTTTCCTTCAGACTGAGTGAGTATGTGCAGTCAGCAGATGTGTACTTGCTAAGCTGTGAGAACTCAATTGTG
>NW_008824411.1:5346515-5361559 GCF_000699105.1 Pygoscelis adeliae | reverse complement strand
AAGAGCTTTTTGCCTGTCAGATCAGCAGGCAAAACGGTCTATGGCTCTTTTTAGTAAGGCATAGGACATTCCTGTTTTTACGGGATAATGAAGCTGCCCTCTGCAAACAAGAAGTTTATTATATCCGCATCTGTCTTAATATGTCTTATAGAGGTCGCACATCTTGTTGTAGAGACATGTTGCACTCATTTCTCTTTGTTAGTGGTACATTGCATGATGTGTGATTAACCACAGGGCGAACATTAACTAATAGTAACACAGCTTTGAAATTCATATCCAAATAAAATAGTCCTAGCATTGCTCTGAAGTTTGAGCATTAATTCTCATGGTTTTTGTTCGGGTTTTCTGGTTTTGTGTTTTTGTGTTTGTTTTTTTTTTTCCATGGTTTTTGTTGTTGTTGTATTGGGTTTTGTTTTTACCACATGAATCATTATCGTTAGTAGGTTTTGAACTCTTAGCCTTCAGAGAGACATTCAAGACCTCCTCTCTTCAGGAATAGCTGTAATTGGTAAGAGGAAGGCATGGTATCCTCCCTCTGGAGGGCAGGGTCTTGCTACAAACATGCTGTTGGTTGATAGCCTGAGTATTTGCTAGTGGAGGTCTAGTGTGCTTAGTAAGGTTCTTCTTAACTCTAGGATCAGATTGTTATTCTCTGCTGCCTGTAGCCACTAGACCATTGTGCCTGTTTCAGTCCTTCATGCGATCTTTGGTTGTGCAAGGATGACTTTTTTTTTTTTCCCCACTTGGACAGAGGAAACCTATTTTCTAGCTTGCAGGTGGTATCAGAGTTGGAGCTTCTTCATGGAGCCTAACCACCCAGCAAACAAGTTGAGCTACGCTGCATTACCCACCATCTAGTTTATGCATTGCCATAATTTTTCAGAAGGGTTGTGAGGGATCTGGCTCTGGCATAGTCTGTGGGCTGGCAGATGGTTCTGGAAGTGGGATTCAAGTCCTGTTATTTCTGAAGCTGCTGAGTGACATGCATCCATCACTGTCCCCAGGGCAGCACCAAGCCTTGTTTAGGTGCACGCAGCATCCTTAATTACTAACAACAGCCAGTGAATGTGTTGGGATTAGATTGCGTGTTTGATCTGCATCGGCGCTGGTGTTGCGTGAGGATGAATTCTGCATGTTTGCCTGCTCCAGGAATTGTGTGACACCCAGAACTACTTACGTCATTGTAAGCTGGCTTGGAGCAAGGCTGGACTGGGGCAGTGTCAAATCTCCCAAGGTAGCCATTATTGTTACTATTTGGATTATCATCTGCTAAGGTATTTGGAGAGTTTCTCTTCACTTACTGCTTCTCTGTGTGTAAGGAGACTGCTTCTTTTGGTAGTCAAGGACTGTGTTTGACGGGTTTCCTCTCGGGATTCTGGTTATATTTAGATGGAAACAGAGATTCCAGAGAGCACCTGAGGACAACAATAATTTCCATTTATGGGTTAGACTTTCATGTGTTCCTAACTGGAGCTTATGGCACTTATTTGAGGAAATGGTATTGTCTGAAGAGCAAATGTTCTTCTTACCTGCTTCTCTGTAACAGAAGTAAACATGGCCTTAAAATACTGAGCCAGTGTTTGAAGCAAAGGATCGAGTCCAATCTTGTGGTAGAAGTTGGTGGGAGAGATATTCAAAAGCGCAAAGGGGAGTCAAACATCTAATAGCAACAGTTTGCCAGTGGGAGATAGGCATTTCACCTTCCTTTGCTACAGATGAGTATAGGACCATGACCTTATATGTTTTGTGCTTTTTGAACATCTTGCTTTTGATAATAATAGGGTTACTTAAACTAATGGCAGGAAGCAATCCCTGGAAACTGAATTTGGGGAGAAAGCATTTTGTATTATTTCATACATCCAAATGGGCTTTTGAGGTAACTAAAGGCGCAAATGGCAAGCTACCGTGTCAGGGCCTCTTTCTCCAGATTTGAATCAGAACCTTATTTTATTCTTACAAATAGCGAGAAATTAATTAGATTTCAAAGCTGAAAGATCTTTACTTCCTTCCCTGCTTAATATAATATAAACTGCATGTGGCCAAATAATTGTTTTATAAGAGATGTGAACTCTTGATTGTAAGCCTGTCAATCATCATCAAACAAGCACTTTCGTTTTAAGAGCCTGAGGTCTGGTTTTGTAATACATCTTTTTGATCCGAGACGCTTTTGATAATCTTATGGCTACTGCATGTTGTATAGCTATTTATTATGACATATGTACTTTTTTTTTTTCCTCAAATTACGATTCCTTGTGTGCTCAGCTCATTCTTTTTTTCTTGAGATGGCAGTTGTGAAAAGACCGTGTTGAGTCATTAGGGGAAGAGAAAGGACTTTAAATCTGGCTGTTGAAGCAGAGAATTTCTCCAAAGAAAGTAGACACATACTTAAATTGCATGCTTCCTGGGGGAGATATAGTTAAAATTGTTGCAGATATTTTATTCTTTTAGTTACTAGTCATCGACAGAAAAACTTTTTTACAGAAAATTCTTGTCTTTTATGAAACAGGCATGAAAAAGCTAAGCAGTTGGAGATACAAAGTGAAATGTGGTGCTGTGTGTTCCTTTTTCAATCTTAAGGATCTTCTGGAAATGAGAATCAGCCACACCTTTTCCTGACTAATTAAGCCATTGTACAGCTGTATTGAGTGTATTAGTCTAGTTATCAAAATACTCTGGTGCACTGAAAGCAAGAATTGTTGCCGGGTATTCCCTTAAATAGAAACAGCAGCAAATGGGACAGTGGCTTCTTTAAGTTTCTTCCCCACCCAAATACATTTTAACATTTAGAGGTTGCAGAACAAACTTGGCTGTTTAGATGGGATATAGGTGGTCTAGTTTTGTCCTTAAATGTAACCCTGTTGTGGATTTTAAGTTCATTTTTATGTCAAGTCTTGAGAATTGATAAATGCAAAGTAAAGCAAATGTGTAGTTAAAAACAGACATGCAAACAAATATGCTGATCCCCCCCATGTAAAGTAAAAGTTTTCTCTAAAACTACTTTGAGGATCTGTCTCTCTTATTTCTGGCATTTAAATTTTACCAATTAAAAGATTTCTTCTATTTTAAGAAAAGCTGTACTCTGTAATGAGGCATAATACAGGGAGCCCTGACCTATATTCTGGCATTTAAGTTCGGTGTATCAAGCGGTTTACAGAGATGCTAAATCAATAAGTAACACTTTTGTAAAGTGTACCTGTGAGAATACATATACATATGGTCTTAATACTACTTTGGCATACTATGTACGATTAGGGTATTGTAGTGGTTTAGTGAACACAATCTTAGTATTTGAACTCTGAGACCTAGACTTCAGAAAACATCAAAACCCTGCAAAAAGCAACCCTCAAAAAAAAAAAACCCAGTCTGGTCTCAAGTGCCTTCTGAGAAATCCGTGCTACGAATTCAGTGGCAGTTGTTACTGGAAGTTCAATCCATCAAGGTACTGAAGGTGACCGCACACCTCCGATCACTTTTAAAGGTGAATAGTCATCTAGTGGGAGGTTTGTGTGGGTTTTTTCTTTTTTTTTTTTTTTTGGACTGTAGGTATCCACTTAACTTTAGATAAACTTTCCTGATTCTTAATACAGAGAAACTTCTGAAAATTCAACAGATTGTCTGACTCTCTAGGCTCTTGTATAACGTCATAAATCCCGATACTCACTGCCTTCAGGAAGGAGCCCACACTTGGGATTTTGTAGTGTTGAAATCAACAAGTAGCAAGCACCTTTGTCGTCTTGCTGTTTCTTGATGGGCATTGCTCCTGCTAATGTTTCAAGCTTATGTTATTTTCCTTTGTAGATGAAATAGAAAACAAGACTTTCCAGTTTAGATAAATAGATGTTAACAATATGGTTGTTTGGACATTCACCTGTAAACACAGGGAGTAATGCTGCTATGGATTGTAGCGGCGAAGTAGAAGTATGGATACTGTTCTCTTCTCTGCCACTGACTTACTGCATGACCTCAAGCTGTTTTTTAAACATTGCCTGTATCTATATCCATGTGTATAAGGCTAGAGTCTTTACTCTGTCTTAACTTTATGTAGGATTTAGGTTTTTATTCCTCTATTTTTAAGTTGCTTCAATTTCTAAAGGAAGAGGTTAGCATATAATCTTAAAATCAGTGTGGGATAACTGTGACTGTAGTCTAAAACTTGCTGTTATGCATTTCTCTGCTTTGTGTGATGGCTGCTTTAGGTATCTGTATGGCACCAAAACTAAGTATTGGATTCTGCTTTGAACAGCTGAGACATAGCAGCGTTTCTTCTTCCCAAAAAGGGACCTTTGCTGGTGTTTAGTTTGTGCCTCTACAGCTTAGTCACTGAGAGAGAACTTGTTTGTGGTTTGCTATCCATCAGTTAATCAGTGAGCAAACTGATGATGTTCTTCTAAGTATTCATGGGTTTCTTAAACAATGCCTGCCTAGATTGCAAGCACAGAGGGGCAGAAGCCATTTTTGCTTTTTCTGTGTTTTTTTTTTTTTTTTTAAACATGCATTTCAAAATAAGGCCTTCTAGTAAATAGAAGCTTGTGAACTCCCCTTGTTTGCTGTGCTCATGTGTAACGGGTTACTGGGAATCCCTTTAATGCTGTATGTCTGCAGTGTAAAGCCTGTAGTGTAAATATGCTGAGGACAGGAAATAAGCATTATTTAACTGTGACCTTGCATCTTTTTCTTCAGCAAGTTGCATTGAGATGAACAAGGCAGCATTATTGAACTAGAGAGGAGCAAAATCCCATTTAACTGTGTGCTGGGCTTTGATGTACTGCCAAGTACTGTTGTCTGTGATAGCCTCTGGGATGCAAAGGAGACTGTAGCTGTAGATAAGAGAGGTTTTCAACCAAAGTGTCTAGTGATGTCAGCTTTTATAATTTGTATGTGGAAGTTATGCTTTTAATTCAATACCTAGCATAGTATTTCTGCATCCTAGTTCCTGTGCAAAATCACCAAGATTTCATTCATCAGATATGCAGGAGATTTACTGTTTGCTGTAATACAGCTAGGTTTCCACTCTCATAGATGATACAATCAAAGCTAGATTAACCTTAAGCACTCGGTACTTTGTTTACTATATACAGTGCAGATGCCTAAAAATGTACACATGTATTCAGTGGTGCTTAGATATAGAGGATGCTCTAAAATGGTCTGTGTGTAACTCACCTGCAGAGAATAGGCAAGGCTCTGCATGGCAAGCACGAGAACAACTAAGACACCTCTAGCCTCTGCTGCACAACAGTGGATGAAATGGGCTATGTTCCAGATCTGTTCAGCAGCCAAGCTGGAAGCTGCTGAAGAAATTTTAGCATAATCTGTCAGAGGCAGTGTTGTGCCCTTGCGTGCTCACCTGTTAGTTTGTTCAAGTGCTAAACAAATGTTGACGGAAGATCCCCAATGTCCATCAGATCTGGGAAATAGGCTGGAAAGCCTTAGGAGTCTGGACTGAGATCTCCAGCATTATGACTTTGTTAGCGTTCTGGCAAGTAGCAGCATAAAACACTGTTTTGGTCAGACTTTTAGTATAAAATTTTCTCGTGGTAATAATTAAGTTTCTGGTGAGCAAAGAGATGGGAGATCATGGCTGATATTAAATTTCACTATTTAGCTAAACAGACTACATTGTCATGGACAACATATTCATTTGCACGTACTACAGGCTCAAAGCAGGATAAATGGGCAGGTAAAAAAGGATAAAATGGCTAGAGAAGAGAAGTTGTTTGAGAGACTTGGATCACTTGTTTTGGAAACATCCCCCTTCCCCCCTTCCTTCTGTAGTTGTCTTTCTGTCTATAAATTCAAGCTGTTTTTATACTGCAGTTCCCATTGTGTGTATACATTGTGGAGGGAGTAGAAGAATTGAATCCAGTCACATTCCAGCTCTGCAAAATAATCTGAAATGTCTTGTATTGTACCAAGAAAGGTAATTGTACAGTTTGACACCACAAGAGATAAATGTATTTTCACAATGCTTCTGAAGAGGCAAGGTTTTTGGACTTGACTAGGACGTGGCAGAGCTGATTGTATGCTATACCACTGTTTAAAAAGTCTGTATTGATGGATCTAAGTTCAGGACAATGTGATTTGGGAGGAAGGGCAGGAGCTTATTTTGTCTGGGTTTTTGATGACAGCATTGAAATTTGCATTATCTAAGTTTGTCATGACAGAGTATCCAGAGGTGAATTATTTGCTAAATGCAGGTAATTATATAGTAGTTAGCTTCATGTAGCAGATATGCCTGCAGTGTTGGGGACATGTTGTTTTCTTCCTGATCCTTGCAATCCGAATTTTTTTCTGTTTACATCTGATTAAATTATAGAGGAAAACTTTTACTCAAATCTTTTCTAAAGAAACATTGTTAATAGTACTTGGCAGCTGTAAGTGATAAAAAAAACCAAACCAACTTCTATTTAGAGCACTGACAACAACTTAAAGTGAGTAAAGAATTTTTGTTGTTCATTTCTTGTATTGAGATATAAAATCTTGCTGCATTAGTATTCATCCTGAGAATGGATGGGCTTTTATGCACCAACATCCTATGCAAATTAGTCCTTTCCTAAGAGCAAACATATCTGATTAAGGAGAATACAGTTGTCCTGCAAAGTCTGCTTTATTCTTTTTGATACAAAAATTCTGAGAATTGTTGGGGGTTTTTTGTGTTTTGTGGTTTCTTCCCTTCCCACCCCCTGCTTGGAATTGATGGAGAGCACCGTTGGGCAGGAAATAGCAGAAGCTTTTGTAAAATCTTAAAAGAGAAGGAGGAAAAAGGGCATTTTCACAAATGGAATTAGGATGATGCAGCCAAGTTTTGGATGCCTGCCAGGAAGGACAGATGCCTCGTGCATACAGTGGCTTGCCGACGAGATTGCACATTGGCAGTTTCCTGATCTGTTAATACAGCAAGCCTACAGCCCGAGCATAATCACTGCAAACAGAGCACTGTTCATCTTACCACTTTTGTGTTTTTGCCTGGGAAGTTTTCATAGCTGTGTATGGCAAGTTTTCAGTCCTATAAACATTATCAAGACTTTGAAACTTTCTATCACGTGAAAGATATTTGTATTTAATACTAGGAAGTGCATGTTCCTTGCTTCAGTGAACAGGCTTGCCTTTTTCTATGCAGAAATGCAATGTGAGGTACTCTCACTGCTGTCAAAATATGGCATTAGATTTGGGGAACTAATAATGGTCTGAGCCTTCTTAGACTTCTGTTCAAATGTCCCCTACTTTGGAGAACCTGTTGACTCCAGTCATGTTTAATGGAAGACGTCACCACTGGAACTAGAGTAATTTTTGCACTGATTTTCTCATAGCCCTTTAATGTTTACTTTAATGGGGGAGATGTAATAATTTCTGGCTGCTTGTTGAGCAGAAATGCTGCTGCTACTTAAAGAAGGCATCTTCCAGGTATGAGAGAAGTATGACGACAGTGTTTTTTAAGCCTGCTCTGCCTCAAGTCTTCTGCATGAAGAGGAAATCCCAAGCTTTGCTTTCTCGCCTTAGTGGTGCCTAAGCATTGTCACTGAACTTAGTTGTTACGCAGGTGCCCAGATGGTGTGACTGAAATCCCTTGCCATCTTATTTGAAGTTCTTCAAGGGCTTTTCAGAAATACCTTATTTCTCACCTTTAGAGTCAATGCTCACCATATTCCCATGGTTGGGTCTGTTTGGGTGGATTTTTTTGTACCATTCCCCTCTGGATTTTCGTATAGTTGGTCTCAACTTCATAAAGGAGTGGGGGAAGGGAGACCCAAAGAGACATTTTAGGCTGCTAGGTTGTAGTGCTGTGTAAGAGTTTCAAAACTTTTTTTTTTTTTTTTTAAATTATCCTTGATTCAACTTGTGTGCTTACCTGAAAGTGATGGATATGATAACCGGGGGTTCCCTGCTTTGGCTGTTCAGTTCCAGCAGTTCAGCAATGGTGATGAAGGACACTGTTGGGTTGGAAAATGGTTTCTCAAAGACACCAAGTTTATCCACCCTGCTTGAAAGGAAGAGATAGTTAACAGCCCTAGGATGTTTGGATACTCAGTTTCTCACCCCTAAAGACATGCCCAAGCTGCATGGGCTGCAATGTGTAGTTGCTACTCCTGTTTTGATTCAGCAGGTTAATTAAAATGATCTCTCAGTTGAAGGAGGATTTACCTTGAAAGAATGGTTACTGCAAACTGAGACCAAACTTTGTTAGAGAGCTTGAACTAAGCACTAAAGTGTCATGATAAGGATGCCAGCATCTATGCTGTGTGGTTTACAAAAAACCCTGGAAAGACTGGTATTGAGCTTTAGGAGCTAGTATATCCAAGATCACTAAAAATCCAGAGCCTCTTAATGCATTTAGCATGTCTAGTAGGCCTAATTAAGATAGGTATCATTGGTCTTCAATGAAGAAGGTTAATTATTTTGTACATCTTCGTGTAAGCCCCATTATGTTAGGCTGAGATTTTGCAGCCATTGAACAAAGCTGTGGGAGACTCTTGATTGACAGGCATTGTGCCAAAACAAAAAGCATTTACTCTTCTGTAACTAATGAAAGGAGGTGAGGGGTCAAGTGTTGACTGATAAGAATTGGTCTCTGTACTTCGAGCTAATGAGGAAGAGCATATATAGCCAAAGTGTGATGTAGAAAGTGATGTATAATATATTATATGTATATTATAATATAATACTATATTACTGAAAAAAAAAAAGTTACGTGGTTGAAAACATCGAAGCACAAGAGGGTAGTGCCTTAAAGCTTTTATGACTTCTTGAAAATGTGTCCTGGGGTTATCTTTGTACTGTCATTTGGAGGGTAGAGGAATTGTGCTTCCAAAGCCACTAAGGAAGAATAAATACAGTGATGACTAGTGTCAGTGATGACAAACCTCTGAGAAAGTACTTTGCTTGACATTATGAATTTAATTCCTAAGAAAGCCTCTGCTTAAATGCACAGTATGCTTCCCATCACTTGCTTTGTAATGAACAAAAGTGCGTGAAGGATCTACTGCTGGGTCCTCTGTGGTGTTGATGAGCACAGGAGCAAGAGCAGGCGAGATAGAAAGAACATGTCTGCTGAAATAGGTCTTCAGATGTATATTTTTAGCATTAAGAGTTCTTTAGTTATAAATTAACTGGTTTTGGTTTATGGGTTTTAGAAAGTGAACCTGAGGAAAGAGGTTAGAAATTATTAATGTGTCTCTTCTGTAGACTTACACTGGACCATGCTTTTCCCTCTTTTGCTCTTTTGTAGCACTTTGAGGTGAAATGTGATAAATGCAAGAAAAATGAAAGCCTTTTGTAGTACTTCTGTACAGTGTACATTTGGCACAGAACCGGGAGATGCTTGGCTGTATAGGCATGTGTAGGTGTTCACTGTGAAACAGTGTGTTCTTTTGCACAGTATACAGCCATTCAGCAGCCAGTACAAGCCACGAGTGCTACAAGTGCTCCTAGTGTGCCAGGCTGGAGTTGTATAAAACAATAAACACTGTGTTGGAAAAAAGCCCAGGAAAACTGTTGGCTTTTGGCATAATTGCTTCCTATTGCAACTGAAGCTGCGTTACAGTCCTTGGCGAATCTTGGGAATAAAGGCCTGTGTGGAATGCTACTGCAGCAGTTGTTCATATGAGCAGCCCATGGAATACGGCCTTTCTGCATTTAAGGGAAGGTTAGTGGAAAAACGTTTATAAGTAACATTACCCATGTTGTTTGGCAAAATGAAATAGATATAGATGGGTCGTTTGTGAGCTTCTGTAAGAGAATTATGGCTCTTGTACTGACCCTGTCTTGTTTCTACTCTTTGTGAAAAACGTGGAGGCTTTTTCTTTGGACGGACTTCTGATTTTTTTGACAATTCATCACCATCAGTTTTACTTGTTCCTAGCTGTTTAATTAATGCAGTTACTGTGTAATCATTGACATTTTCCTCCATTATTTGATTTTCTGGATTTCCCCTATCTTTTATATGAATTAATTATATTGGTATTAATGTAAATTAATCACCGTTTATCCTGTATAATACTGACCATGTAACTGATCACAGTGCAGAACATTTCTCAGTACTATACTGGCAAAGTAAAGCAGATTTAAGTTACTCTTTTGAAATCATGATTAAGTTTTAAGTGATGATCGCTCTTCACACAAACTGTGGATTCTTCTGTTTTGTCTTTTTTTTTTTTTTAAACATAATAAATACTGCTAGTGTGCTAGAGAGCTCCTAAATGAAAACTCTTCCCCTGCCTGTAATCCCCTTGGAACACATTGTGTTTATATTTTGTTTGTTTGATATGTGTTCTTTTTTTGTAAGCTATAGTCCTGCACTATAATGAGACAACCTCACTGGAGGAGCCCCTGTCTGGTTTGCTTTTCAGCATTTCACTATGGTTTCTGCCCTTTCTGAAATTGAAAGGGTGTTCCCATTTCTTCCATGGAACTCTTCCCATTAATGATTTATCTAATTACTTTTTCAGCTTATTCACTTTCTAAGCGTCAGAGAGGGTGGTATGATAAAGGAAAGACAACATACAGAGAGATTAACTTTTGTCTTACAGTAAATTGTCTACTGTACCAAAGATCAGACCTCTAACTGTCTTGTTATTATAAACTGCTAAGGTGCTGGTATGGCCATTGATAACTTCTTTCACCATCCTGCGACATCAGTTTTTGAGACCTGGGTTTTAGCAAGTCAAATTCAAACTAACATGTTTCCTTTACACATAAAACATATGTTTTAGTAGATATACTTGTCCAGATCTCTGATACTGGAAATGAGCTGTATTAGAGAGCGAAGACAGTATCGTTTATGTTGTGTAGTAAGGCATGAGTAATTTTATAGTTTTTAGGGTAAAAATTATTTGGCCCTGAAAATATTTTGCTCTTGAAAATATTTAATGGTATTCTAACAGATGGGTGCATTCTAAAGTTGAAGAGTTACTGAAGTGATGTTCTGGAAGACCTGGCTGCTTGCATCTTATTTGCATTTGATGTATTCAGTACTGGCCAGGCAATACTGGACAGGCTTTGCTGCTGGTCTCCAAGCTGTCATGTCACAGCAAGCATTGCTGCTGAGTTAGTATAGCTGTTGTCAGCAGAGTACCTTTTGCTGAAAATATTCTGAAAATAAAGATGTAAAAGTAGTTTGATTCTTAATGTAGGATGCATGTCTTTTAAAGGAGCATATCTTTCATTCCCAATTTTATTCTTGCACAGTGTGTTTCATTCTTGTTTCCTGCACCTTGTTATTTTTAAGTGGTCTTGCAGTTGTGCACACAGGTACTCACAGGCTCACTCCCCCCTCTGCAGAAGACAGCCTTTGCTCTCCCTTGTCGGTGTCCTTGTGCACAAATTCTCCTTTTTTCTAGATGGATTTCTTTGCAGCTGCTTCAACTCTGATGTGATTTTTCTCCCAGCTCTCACTAAACATATGTGTACACACTGACCAAAAGGTTTGGAAAAGCAACTCTCTCAAACCTGTTCTTTAAAGAATGTTAAGTGTGCCACCAAGACACTGAGGGGCGTCATCCTTTTGGTCAGAAGGAACCTTTGTAACTCAGCTGTGTTCAGTCCTATTATATTTCTTGCTGCTTAAGCTTTTTTTTTTAATTTTGTCTTTAAGAAACATTTTATTTAGGTAGATGTTTTAGGGTAAATTGAGGGTGTGGGGCCATTCCTAATACAAAATCCTTTTTTCTTTTCTTTTTTTTTTTTTTTGTGGCACCACTGACAAACCCTGTGTAGAAAGCTTTCCGTATAAAGGGCAGGGGGAGAAGACCTGCATCCTGTCTTGTGGATGTCAAAGTAGGCATTTCTGCAGAAGCAATTGTACGGTATTTAATCTGATTCCCTTGCAGCTAGAATTGTAATGTGGTACTATGTTGCATTTCCTAAAAAAGTGCAAGTTATGTCTCAGATTTGACTTACACTTCTGTGTGTGTTTAAATAACAGTCTTTTTCTAGAAGTAGAGTTTAGGTATTTATTTGTAACATCTGATTTGGCCTGTGCAGGGAAAGTGCACAGATGTCATTGCCTTGTGGCTGAAGCTGAAATTTCAAATGTTTAAAAATAAACCCCAAAATTCCCTGTCCCTGTGAGGGCAGATTTATTAATTGAGGCTGATGTTTCTTTCATAGAGGTAAAATACACATTCAGCAGTTAATGGGGGGGGGGAGTTTTCTCCTGAACTCTCCCCATGAACCCCTTTTTATCCTCATTCTTCATCATTTTTTCCTCTTCAAACTGTACATCTGAAGCAGAAGCCTTACGTCCTTCTGCTGCACACTGTGTAGCTGGTTACGTGATCAACACAGCTCACCCTCTCACCAAGTAGGAACCTCTCTCTTCTGATGCTTGCTTGAACAGACAATGGGCTTTTTGAAAATAGTTCAATTTGTTAGGGTTATCAAATGACATCTATTTCAGACATGTTAAGAGAACGTTCTGAAGGAAAATTGTTGTCGTACATTTCTTCCTAATTTTGCTGTTGAGGGAAGGTCAGTGTTGTATAACTAGGAGTTGCATTAATGCAGTGTTCTTTATCTCTGAATGTGCTTAGTCGGAAGCAGAAAATCAATGTCTTTTCAGCCTTTGACTCCCTGAAGAAGGATTTTACTGCCTCATGTGGTGCTGTAGAGGATCCTAGTTTGTTTTGTTTGATCAGTTTCTTCTGAATGGCAATTCCTTTTAGCTTCTTGATGGAAAAATTATTTACATATATATATTTAAAATAAGATCTGAAACGCTTGAAAAATCAACGTATGAAACTGTCATCTCAATAGGCATTTTCTACATCCTGGGCTACTGTCATTTCAGTGCATACAGAGAAATGAACATGTTTCTATTAAAATTTTCTCCTCTTCCCCATGAGAAAATATCCGTAGATGGCACTTCACTGAGACACAGGCTTCTCTCCATTGGTAGGTATTGAAATTGTGGTAGACCTTTTGAAGGCCTTTAGCATCTTTCTAAGCTAGTTCTTGCATCCTGTTGCTGTCTCAAGTGTTGTAAAACATTGCAGCGGATATAAATTGGTATGCGTGATGTTTTTGCATTATCTTTGTTTCAGAGATTACTCGAGTTCTTAATTAATTCTACTTTTGCCTGCAGATCTGTATTTGCGTATAGAATTTAATGAGCTAGCTTGTGTTTGGACAGCCTCTCCTTTTATGGTGTGCTTTAGTTTGCAGAGTAATCACACTGTAAGCACACATTAACAAGCACTGAGAAAGTGAGAATTTTATTTTATCTCAAAATTAACATTGTTTCATTCAAAATGCCGGGGACTTCTAAAGTGGTGTGGGGCACAGCTGACAGCCAGTCTTGTTCCTCAGAGCCTTAGAACTGCTTGCTTATGTGATTTTTTTTATTTTTATTTTTTTATGTCTAGATGTTAGGTTGGGAAGGAAATCTTCAGAGCTTGTATCATGGGTAGAGTTGCCACATTTCTCTTCTGCAGGCTGCCAAAGCTTTGTTACCTTGTTGGCGCTTGTGGAAAGAGGTTCACTGTTGTTGCATTCCTGAGCCTGTCTTGACTTGGGACTCCCCAGACCTAATATCCTCTGATTTGCACAAATAACATCCTGAAGTTTGATGGAATATTTGTGTGTTATTTTTCCATAGATGTACCCTCTAGGCTTGTTTTAAACCTTGCAGCTTTGTGTGCTACCTTAAAGGAACTGCTAAAATCAGGCATTCATTAAGCAGCACAAGGTCAGTATGAAGGTGTGCAATGATTATAGTTAAGATGTCGTTTCTCAAGTGGCTTGAGCAGATCCATCTACGCAGTTCTGTCTAAAGGGCTGACAGGGCTATACCTTTCTTCCTTTGACTCTCGTCCTTCTCCCCACCCCTCCCAAACACACTGCAAGTTCCTGCTTCACCCTTTGTACTGGCACTAGCACATGTCACAACACGGTCACCCAGATCAGCTCTGCAGTTTGACTGAAAATTCATGCCCTAACTACTTGCTGCATTGCTTTTCACCTGAGCTGGAGAGGTGAGTTAGCAAAGCTGCTAAGGCAGACAAGAAAGTGATTCAGCTAAGGCAGGAAAAAGGAGGGGATTTCGATGAGCTTAAGCTGATTGTGAAACTGTCTGTTTACCTCTGAATTTTATTCCTCTGAAGATGCTTATTTGAAGGGAGCACTCTTCAAAGCCCCTCACTGAAAGTCATCCCAAAGTTTGTAAGAGTATAACAGGTATGGCAACTGGGGAAGACCCTGGGAAAAAAAAGGCTGTTATTTTGCTTTGATCATTGGTTTTGCAACTAACAATTGGTTCAAATTTTTTCTAGGGTTTCAATTGCATAGGGAGTCTCCCTGTCTTTGGAGGCATGGAAAGGATCATGGGGATGCATAGTGATATGCCAGAGTTGCTGTCTTTGCTTCATTGCTTGCTTTCTGGTCCACGGACACACTCCCTCCTGCTGTCCCAGACTACTTCTAGGGTTCAGCCTTCACTCAGAAACTTCTGGGCAGATATGTTGCTGGAAAAGTTATTTGGGGATTTGAACTGGCAGAAGTTAAGTGTGTGAAAGAGTAGGTGCAGAGTGCTGGCAATTTGGTTTTGCCAGAGCTTTGGTGTGGTGTGTGAGTGCACGTGTATTCATATGTCCATACCCTCTTCAAATCAAGTGAGGACACATTTATTTAAAGCCCGATAAATGTGGTCATGGCTTCGGGTACTCTTACGATGCAAGGTGAATTTTGAGATGTTACATATGATGGTCATGAAGAAAGAGAATTGGTAATGCCCCGAGACAGGAATGTAGTTTTAATACGTATTTGTCTAATGACCTACTCCTATCTTGAACCAAAACTAACAGCCCTATTTTACAGTAGTGTTTGATGTAAATCCATCCCTGCCAACTTTCCATTTTCATTGCAGCTGAAGGTATAGAGGAGGTTCCACATAGTCCAATATCTTATGTAACTGGACAGTGCTTTCTGGGTAGTAACTATTTTTTTAATGTTTCTAGGGATTTTCTTCCACGAGGTTCTGGAATTGTAACAAGACGACCGTTAGTCCTGCAACTCATCACTGCCAAAACAGGTAACCTCTTTCTCTTTTTGGTTCA
>NW_008824411.1:5344273-5346468 GCF_000699105.1 Pygoscelis adeliae | reverse complement strand
CAGGAGGAACATAATTTCTAGGAAAACTTAAGCACTGTGAAGAAAGTCTAGCTGCACTTGTCTGCAACAAAGGCCCGCTGCTTCAAAACTGTATGCTCAGGACCAGCTAATCTCATTGTCCTATCTGGGAAAACAGTAAAATCTAAATCCTAGAGCACGTAGTAAATTTAATCCAAGATGAAACTTGAAGCAGTGGAGAAACATTATTACAAACAAAGTGTTTTAGAAATTAGCTTTGATTTATTCATTTCTTGATGAGCTTTACAGTTGTATTAGTTAACACACCAAAATTGCTGTATTTCTACCTTTAACTCTTGCTCCGGTGCACACAGATTTAATTCCACACAGCTTGCTTTTGTGACTTGTCTTTTTTGGTTGGGCTCACTGCACTAAGTAGAGCAGAAGGTAGACTGGGGGAGAGAACAAGGCTTCTGTGTATTTGTCTGGTCAAAAATAAAAATATAGTATGTGTATACCACTGAGCTATGTCACGTATTGAGATCTTTCATCGGAATTCACCACTTTGTACTCTTCCAAGGGGCACTTAATCTGCTGTCGTGTAGCTCAGTTCCCTAGCATACATAAAAGCAGCTATGGTTTTCCATCATTAAATTTTTCATTGTTGTTGTTGCTTCTAAACCAATGTAAGCAACAAAATCACTGGTTTACTATTGACTTCTATATGATGAAATAACATCCAAACCAGCATTTAAAAATAAAAAGTGCTCTTTAAATTATGCAACATGATGAAACTGGGGAAGAAACAAAATTGAAGCTGCCCGTAGAACTTTAGTCTGTCCCTATGTGTGAGGTGTAATTAAGTTTTTGTGTGCATTTTTTTCCTAAAAGGTCTTTTTGTTGTTCAACAGGAAGGTAGACTTCAGTCTGCCTAGGCTCCGGGTTTTTTTCTGAATTACTGCTTTTAAAGCACATTCATACTTTCAATGCCTCTATGAAATTTTCCATAGTGTTTATACTGTGGAAGAGAAAGGAAGAACCGTGGAACCCAATATTTCTGTATGCTCAGCTTAGAAACTTTAGGATTTTCAAGTGTGTAATATGCTTAGAGTGCTTTTATATTAAAATATCAAGTTTGTTTTAGTTGGAAACATGAACACTTGCCATTTCTGCATATCTGGTTTTTGATCTCTGACAGAGCATGCAGAAATACATGAATAAGGCTTAGCTATGGAGAATCTTCACCTAATTTTCCCAGCACCATGTAAGAGCAGAAGAAAGAAAAGAATCGAGCTCTGTGCTGGCATTCCTAACAAAATGACTGTGGTGGGTTGACCCTGGCTGGATGCCAGGTGCCCACCAAAGCTGCTTTATCACACCCACTCCTCAGCTGGACAGGGGAGAGAAAATACAATGAAAGGCTTGTGGGCTGAGATAAGGACAGGGAGAGATCACTCAGCGATTACTGTCACAGGCAAAACGTGACTTGGGGAAATTAGTTTAATTTATTACCAATCAAATCAGAGTAGGGTAATGAGAAATAAAATGAAATCTTAAAACACCTTCCCCCCACCCCTCCCTTCTTCCTGGGCTCAACTTCACTCCTGAATTCTCTACCTAACCGCACCAGCTGTGCAGGGGGACAGGGAATGGGGGTTGTGGTCAGTTCATCACACATTGCCTCTGCTGCTCCTTCCTCCTCAGGGGGAGGACTCCTTACACTCTTCCCCTGCTCCAGCATGGGGTCCCTCCCACAGGAGACAGTTCTCCACGAACTTCTCCAATGTGAGTCCTTCCCACAGGCTGCAGTTCTTCACAAACTGCTCCAGCATGGGTGCAGTCCTTCAGGAGCAGACTGCTCCAGCGTGGGTCCCCCACAGGGTCACAAATCCTGCCAGCAAACCTGCTCCAGCATGGGCTTCTCTCTCTGTGAGTCCACAGGTCCTGCCAGGAGCCTGCTCCAGCGCAGGCTTACCACAGGGTCACAGCCTTCTTTGGGTGCATCCACCAGCTCCAGTGCAGGTTTTTTTTTTTCCCCTTTGTCGTGGTTTAACCCCAGTTGGCAACTGAGCACCACGCAGCCGCTCGCTCACCCCCCCACCAGTGGGATGGGGGAGAGAATCGGAAGGGTAAAAGTGAGAAAACTCGTGGGTTGAGATAAAAACAGTTTAATAGGTAGAGCAACAGTCACGCACGCAAGCAAAGCAAAACAAAGGAATTAATTCACTACTTCCCAT
>NW_008824411.1:5342379-5343854 GCF_000699105.1 Pygoscelis adeliae | reverse complement strand
CTGCCATTGTCACTGATGGGCTCGGCCTTGGCCAGCGGCGGTTCCGTCTTGGAGCCGGCTGGCATTGGCTCCGTCGGACATGGGGGAAGCTTCTAGTAGCTTCTCGCAGAAGCCACCCCTGTAGGCCCCCCGCTACCAAAACCTTGCCACGCAAACCCAATACAATGACTAAACTGCAGTGACATATGAATTAGTAAGTAAACTCTTACACTCTAACCTCAAGTGGTTAAATACTTGTTCTTAGACATCCATCCTAAACTTGCCCTGACTGGTCTGTATTGCTCTATTTTGTAAAATCATTGTCCCTTGGTTAAGGGGGCAGTGAAAGGGCTTCTCTCTTTCTGGTATTTTCCGCATTAATATGTTCACATAGTATTACTAGCTTTAGGTAGCCTCTAGGTTTCCATACAGGTACCTTCTCTGCTGAAAAGTAGTCCTTCATTATAACTTAAATAACACAACAAAAACTTTAAAAATTCTGGAGAACTGAACTTCAGCCCAATTTTGTGTTTCCTGTATGTTAAGACATATTTCTCCCTTTGGGAAATGCTGTGTGTTTCTTGTTTGGGATTAGGTGCCACGACCTTTAAAATGCAAACTTTAATTATTTTATTACTTTCTTTAAGCTATGTTTAGCTGTTGTTGGTTTTGGTGGTGAAATTCCAAATAACTTTATCTTTTAAGTCACCTTTACTTTTCTGAACTAATTTAAAAAAAAAAAACTGCTTAGAGAAGCACAGTGCTCTTTTGCAGGAAGCAGATGCTGGACTGATTTTTATCAAGTCCTTAATTATCTAAAATGTTATAGAAAGTTAATTAGAGGACTGTATCAGGTTCTTGCTGCTGTAGCAAGCTTAACTGGTCTCTAATCCTAGGATCTTTCTTGACTCTTTTAAAAGTAACTATTCTTAATCTTACAGTATTCCTTGGGAAGGAGGGGGCGCTTTCTGTATAGGCATGCAGAGATGACTGCAAGATACTTCAGCAACATTTTGGAACTGGCTGAGAATCTTTTTGGAATGTGAATTTGATTGACAGAGGAGGTTAAAGCTTCATTTAACTTTGAGTCATTGCACTAAGGGATAAAGATTGGCAGCTGAGGCATTTGTGCACACTCAAGAGGAAACTTTGACCACTCGTTATTAGGGTTCGACATGTCATGGAAAGGTGCAGCAGGATTTGGTTGTGAGGAGTTATCAGGGGCCCTCCAACATCTGAAAGACCTGACGCATCTGGGTAAAGAGTGGGTCTCTTTATGTGCTTTAAAAATGCGAATATGCAAGGGGTAACCCGAAACAATTAAATACGAAGAAATTTATCTTATGAGATAGAATCATAGAATCATTAAGGTTCGAAGAGACCTCCAAGATCATCGAGTCCAACCGTCAACCCAACACCACCATGCCCACTAAACCATGTCCCTAAGCACCTCATCTACACATCTTTTAAATACCTCCAGGGATGGTGACTCAACC
>NW_008824411.1:5341874-5342175 GCF_000699105.1 Pygoscelis adeliae | reverse complement strand
TCCCTCAGCCGCTCCTCATAAGACTTGTTCTCCAGACCCCTCACCAGCCTCGTTGCCCTTCTCTGGACACGCTCCAACATCTCAACATCCTTCTTGTAGTGAGGGGCCCAAAACTGAACACAGTATTCGAGGTGCGGCCTCACCAGTGCCGAGTACAGGGGCACGATCACTTCCCTGCTCCTGCTGGCCACACTATTTCTGATACAGGCCAGGATGCCATTGGCCTTCTTGGCCGCCTGGGCACACTGCCGGCTCATGTTCAGCTGGCTGTCAACCAGCACCCCCAGGTCCTTTTCAAGTG